>NC_084566.2:4809124-4819124 GCF_033978685.3 Nerophis lumbriciformis
GGACTCTCACACTATTATGTTAGATCCACTATGGACTGGACTCTCACACTAATATGTTAGATCCACTATGGACTGGACTCTCACACTATTAAGTAGATCCACTATGGACTGGACTCTCACACTATTATGTTAGATCCACTATGGACTGGACTCTCACACTAATATGTTAGATCCACTATGGACTGGACTCTCACACTATTAAGTAGATCCACTATGGACTGGACTCTCACACTATTATGTTGGATCCACTATGGACTGGACTCTCACACTAATATGTTAGATCCACTATGGACTGGACTCTCACACTATTAAGTAGATCCACTATGGACTGGACTCTCACACTATTATGTTAGATCCACTATGGACTGGACTCTCACACTATTATGTTAGATCCACTATGGACTGGACTCTCACACTATTATGTTAGATCCACTATGGACTGGACTCTCACACTATTATGTTAGATCCACTATGGACTGGACTCTCACACTATTATGTTAGATCCACTATGGACTGGACTCTCACACTATTAACTAGATCCACTGTAGACTGGACTCTCACACTATTATGTTAGATCCACTATGGACTGGACTCTCACACTATTATGTTAGATCCACTATGGACTGGACTCTCACACTAATATGTTAGATCCACTATGGACTGGACTCTCACACTATTATGTTAGATCCACTATGGACTGGACTCTCACACTAATATGTTAGATCCACTATGGACTGGACTCTCACACTATTAAGTAGATCCACTATGGACTGGACTCTCACACTATTATGTTGGATCCACTATGGACTGGACTCTCACACTATTATGTTAGATCCACTATGGACTGGACTCTCACACTATTATGTTAGATCCACTATGGACTGGACTCTCACACTATTATGTTAGATCCACTATGGACTGGACTCTCACACTATTATGTTAGATCCACTATGGACTGGACTCTCACACTAATATGTTAAATCCACTATGGACTGGACTCTCACACTATTAAGTAGATCCACTATGGACTGGACTCTCACACTATTATGTTGGATCCACTATGGACTGGACTCTCACACTATTATGTTAGATCCACTATGGACTGGACTCTCACACTATTATGTTAGATCCACTATGGACTGGACTCTCACACTATTATGTTAGATCCACTATGGACTGGACTCTCACACTAATATGTTAAATCCACTATGGACTGGACTCTCACACTGTTATGCTAAATCCACTCGACGTCCATTGCACCGGTCGCCCAGGGGGGGGGGGGTCCCCTCCAAGGTTCCTCATTGTCATCCCATTGGGTTGAGTTTTTTCTTGCCCTGATGTGTCCTTGTGGCTTGTGCAGCCCTTTGAGACACTCAAGATTTAGGCATCTGTAAGTAAACTTTGATTGATTGCTTGATGATAATTCAGTGTTGATATTTGAGTGGGCCCCGGCCCCTTCTGAAGTGAAAAAGTTGGGCCCAGAGCTGCTGATTTTGACCACCAGGAAGTATTTCAAATGTAGAGTAGAATCCTCATAAGTCCCTTTAAGTCACTCACAGTCGAACACAATGATTACAAATGTGTCTCTTTGCAAAACAACATCTGTTTCCCCCAAATATGAAAAAGGCCAAAAAGCCTTTTATCAATAACCCAACAAATGCAACTACCGTATTTTCCGCACTATAAGGCGCACCTAAAAACCACAAATTTTCTCAAAAGCTAACAGTGCGCCTTATAACCCGGTGCGCTTTATTACGATTCATTTTCATAAACTTTCGATCTCGCAACTTCGGTAAACAGCCGCCATCTTTTTTCCCGGTAGAACAGGAAGCGCTTCTTCTTCTACGCAAGCAACCGCCAAGGTAAGCACCCGCCCCCATAGAACAGGAAGCGCTTCTTCTTCTACTGTAAGCTACCGCCCGCCCCCGGAAGAAGAAGAAAAAACGCGCGGATATCACCGTACGTTTCATTTCCTGTTTACATCTGTAAAGACCACAAAATGGCTCCTACTAAGCGAAAAGGATCCGGTTCATAAAAAGACGCAATCTCTCCATCCGCACACGGATTACTACCGTATTTCACAGCAACTGATATTCCTGTGAACCGCACTGTGGAACGGGAGCACGTACGGTGAATATTCGCACCACAGGGAATGAGAAGTCATCCTTCACTGTGGTTCTAGCTTGCCATGCTAACTTCCACCCATGGTGATATTCAAAAGGAAGACCTTGCCAAAAGAGACCTTTCCAGCCGGCGTCATCATAAAAGCTAACTCGAAGGGATGGATGGATGAAGAAGAGATGAGCGAGTGGTTAAGGGAAGTTTACGCGAAGAGGCCGGGTGGCTTTTTTCACACAGCTCCGAAGGCGAACACACCTTCACTAAGACGGGCAGACAGCGCCGGACGACATACGCCAACATTTGCCAGTGGATCGTAAATGCCTGGGCAGATATTTCGGTCACAACTGTGGTCCGAGCTTTCCGGAAGGCAGGATTCACAGAACAACAGCGACACTGACTCCGATGACTTCGACGAGACGGAACCGGCCATTTTGGATACCACGCTTGCGCAACTTTTCAATTCGGACACCGAAGACGAAGAATTCGAAGGATTTACGAATGAAGAATAACTTCAGAAGGTGAGCGCTATGTTTATTTTGTGTGTTGTGACATTAACGTTCGAGCAACATTATGTTGCTATTGCTCTACACCATTTTGAATTTTACTATGTTTGTGATTGCACATTTGCGTACATTTTGGGACAGAGTTGTTAGAACGCTGGTTTTCAATATATTATTAAAGTTTGACTGAACTATCTGACTGTTTTTTTGACATTCCCTTTAGCGCAGCGTAGGCGCGGCTTATAATCCGGGGCGGCTTATTGGTGGACAAAGTTATGAAATATGTAATTCATTGAAGGTGCGGCTAATAATCCGGTGCGCCTTATAGTGCGGAAAATACGGTACTTCAAAAACCGTGGCTTCTTCCTCTGCTGCTGATGTTCAGTGTGTGTCATTACAGCTTCTCCATCTGACGACCATTGGCAGGAGACAAAGGTGCTATGGATTCACTTAATGTTTCTTCTAATGACTCGTCACACCTTGCTGGGCAGGAGAGGCGAGGAGAGTGGAAGAGGAGTGTGGAGTCAAATTAGGGGGACGATGGGAGGAAGAAATCAGTAATTTATTCAGGCTGAGGCCTTCCTTTCTCCACGGCCTCAGCATCGATACGCTGAGGCCGATGGATAGTCGATGAAGACTATTCATCTTATTGACCGCCAGTCATTATTTTCAAAAGGCTAAAATAACAGAAGATGACCACATTTATACGACAGACACTACTAGTCAGTGGGTGACATGAGCAGCACAGTGGACAAAAGGTCCATTGGTATACATTAGTGTTGTCCCGATACCAATATTATTATTATTTTGATACTTTTCGGTACTTTTCTAAATAAAGGGTACCACAAAAAAATTGCATGATTGTCTTTATTTGAACAAAAAATCTTAGGGTACATTAAACATATGTTTATTATTGCAATTTAGTCCTTAAATAAAATAGTGAACATACTAGACAACTTGTCTTTTAGTAGTAAGTAAACAAACAAAGACTCCTAATTAGTCTGCTGACGTATGCAGTAACATATTGTGTCATTTATCATTCTATTATTTTCTCAACATTTGGAGGGACAAACTGTAAAAATGTATTATTAATCAACTTGTTCATTTACTGTTAATATCTGCTTATTTTCTGTTTTAACATGTTCTATCTACACTTCTGTTAAAATGTAATAATCACTTATTTGTCTGTTGTTTGATAATTTACATTAGTTTTGGATGATACCACAAATTTGGGTATTAATCTGATACCAAGTAGTTACAGGATCATACATTGGTCATATTCAAAGTCCTCATGTGTCCAGGGACGTATTCCCTGAGTTTATAAACATAATGTGAATGAAAAAAAACATATTGACGTAATCATAATAGTATCGACTAGATATGTGCCTGTACCTGATATCATTACAGTGGATGTCAGGTGTAGATCCACCCATGGTGTTTGTTTACATGTTGATGCCGGTGAGCTACGGTGTGTAGTGAAGCATGTTTAGCTATTCCTCGTCCTCCAGTGATAATGAAACTTGAAAGAAACGTACTTTATTTGTCGCCATGGAGACAAGGATTAGTGATTTAGAAGTAGCTAAAACACAGCCGACTGCAGATGGATGTTAGCTGCTAGCTAGCTAGCCATGTCTTAAAGCACCACTTCCTGAGGGCGTTTCAGTGTTATAACTTCACCTTTAACTTTAGTTTTCAAGCCAAAATGCGTCCATTCTCCCTTTTCTGTCTACACGCTGTGTCTGCTTGTAAGTACTCTGTGTGTGCGTTCCGCTGAACGTGACGACAGGGGGGTATAGTACCAAATATAATTCATTAGTATCGCGGTCCTATACTAATACCGGTATACTGTACAACCCTAGCATACATGAACATGATATATTAACATTGGCATACATGAATATGATATATGAAGATAATATATCAAATATGAAGAGCTTTCATACTTGAGTGGATCCTCAACATCGACATCATGTATACAGTATGGAGCAACAATCACTCAATGTTCAATTAAAAAGTAACAAAGTCTGCACCGACGCATCTCTGTCATAGTTGCACCTCTCTGACACTAGTGTATGTGAACGACGCTCTGACTCCCTTTGCTGCACCACGGCAATGGCCCCGCACATAAGACAGATGATATATTCATGTTATATTGAATAAATGGAAGTGATAGTAAAAACAGCTACTGTTGGTTATGACAAGCATACTGCAGGTTTTTGCTTGGATAGTACCGTATTTTCCGCACTATAAGGCGCACCTAAAAACCACACATTTTCTCAAAAGCTGACAGTGCGCCTTATAACCCGGTGCGCTTTATTACGATTCATTTTCATAAAGTTTCGATCTCGCAACTTCGGTAAACAGCCGCCATCTTTTTTCCCGGTAGAACAGGAAGCGCTTCTTCTTCTACGCAAGCAACCGCCAAGGAAAGCACCCGCCCCCATAGAACAGGAAGCGCTTCTTCTTCTACTGTAAGCAACCACCCGCCCCCGGAAGAAGAAGAAAAAACGCGCGGATATCACCGTACGTTTCATTTCCTGTTTACATCTGTAAAGACCACAAAATGGCTCCTACTAAGCGATCCGGTTCATAAAAAGACGCAATCTCTCCATCCGCACACGGATTACTACCGTATTTCACAGCAACTGATATTCCTGTGAACCGCACTGTGGAACGGGAGCACGTACGGTGAATATTCGCACCACAGGGAATGAGAAGTCATCCTTCACTGTGGTTCTAGCTTGCCATGCTAACTTCCACCCATGGTGATATTCAAAAGGAAGACCTTGCCAAAAGAGACCTTTCCAGCCGGCGTCATCATAAAAGCTAACTCGAAGGGATGGATGGATGAAGAAAAGATGAGCGAGTGGTTAAGGGAAGTTTACGCGAAGAGGCCGGGTGGCTTTTTTCACACAGCTCCGAAGGCGAACACACCTTCACTAAGACGGGCAGACAGCGCCGGACGACATACGCCAACATTTGCCAGTGGATCGTAAATGCCTGGGCAGATATTTCGGTCACAACTGTGGTCCGAGCTTTCCGGAAGGCAGGATTCACAGAACAACAGCGACACTGACTCCGATGACTTCGACGAGACGGAACCGGCCATTTTGGATACCACGCTTGCGCAACTTTTCAATTCGGACACCGAAGACGAAGAATTCGAAGGATTTACGAATGAAGAATAACTTCAGAAGGTGAGCGCTATGTTTATTTTGTGTGTTGTGACATTAACGTTCGAGCAACATTATGTTGCTATTGCTCTACACCATTTTGAATTTTACTATGTTTGTGATTGCACATTTGCGTACATTTTGGGACAGAGTTGTTAGAACGCTGGTTTTCAATATATTATTAAAGTTTGACTGAACTATCTGACTGTTTTTTTGACATTCCCTTTAGCGCAGCGTAGGCGCGGCTTATAATCCGGGGCGGCTTATTGGTGGACAAAGTTATGAAATATGTAATTCATTGAAGGTGCGGCTAATAATCCGGTGCGCCTTATAGTGCGGAAAATACGGTAATCAAACTTTTGTTCACCGTGTAGAATCTCAGAAAACACTTGGCTCTCCAAGTGCCACCATAATGACCAACATTAAAATACAGTAGCATAGTAGGCCTAAGTAGACATTAAAAAGGCAGAGGTTTTAATTTAGCAAATATATTGTAACATTACACACAGTTTGTAGGAAAATAAAACTGTTACATTACAGTATTTAATTAGGTTTTTGGAGACCACGAGGTAGAGCCCACGTACCACAAGTGGTACACGTACCACAGTTTGAGAATCACTGATCCAGAGCAGTGGTTCTTAAACTTATTTTTTTCCACCAAGTACCACCTCAGAAAACATTTGGCTCTGAAAGTACCACAATAATGACAACATTCAAATACAGTAGTGTAGTAGACCTAAGTATTCATTAAGTACCACCATGTAGACAACATTAAAATACAGTAGTGTAGTAGACCTAAGTATTCATTAGGTACCACCATAATGACAACATTAAAATACAGTAGTGTCGTAGACCTAAGTATTCATTAAGTATCACCATAATGACAACATTAAAATACAGTAGTGTAGTAGACCCATTTATTCATTAAGTACCACCATTTAGACAACATTAAAATACAGTAGTGTAGTAGACCTAAGTATTCATCAAGTACCACCATATAGACAACATTAAAATACAATAGTGTAGTAGACCTAAGTATTCATTAAGTACCACCATAATGACAGCATTAAAATACAGTAGTGTAGTAGACCTAAGTATTCATTAAGTACCACCATAATGACAATATTAAAATACAGTAGTGTAGTAGACCCATTTATTCATTAAGTACCACTATATAGACAACATTAAAATACAGTAGTGTAGTAGACCTAAGTAGTCATTAAGTACCACCATAATGACAACATTAAAATACAGTAGTGTAGTAGACCTAAGTAGTCATTAAGTACCACCATAATGACAACATTAAATATAGTAGTGTAGTAGACCTAAGTATTCATTAAGTACCACCATAATGACAACATTAAAATACAGTAGCCTGGTAGGCCTAAGTATTTATCAAAAAACAAGGCAGAGGTTTTATTTAAATACACTATAACAAAAAAATAAAATAAAAATTGACCAAAAACGCAACTTCTTTTTGACCACAAATACATTAAAATGTGTATGTCAACAGTATTAGAGACGGAATCATACCGTACCATTACCTTATATATACAGTACCAGGTCTACATCTCTTTTGTGGGCTACAGTATACAATATAATGTATGCTTAAAACTGGTAGCCTTGCGAATGACTGCTGGCAGTGTGACCCTAAGATGCAGAGATGGCAGGCGATGTGCAGGTAAAAAAACAAAGTTAATGAAGGAAAAAGCAGGTAGCAACAGTGTAGACGATACTTCAGTAAGAGGTGCAAATCACACGCAGGAAAAACAATTCACAACAGCAAGCTAAAAGAAATAAACCATCCTGATTGGCAATCATGGACAGGTTAGCCACCTGATTGTCAAACAGGAACAAGTGAGGAGACCAGCGCTCTGAAGCAGAGGTTAAATCACTGCGGAAATTAGAAGTCGAACTAAAATGCAGAAAACAACAAAAGAAGTCCCAACATGGTCACGAGGGATCCTGACAAAAAAGTATCTTATGTAAAAAGTTTTTGTGACTTGATGATGTCCATCATTTGAATATCAAAGTTTATACAGGTGACTGTATGTATTGTACTCTTTCATTTAGCACAAACACCATGAAACTGAAGTCCAGTTAGGTTTTTTTTTCCTTCATGAAATGATGATGGAAATAAGCAGAAGAATAGAGGACATGTCAATCAATGCCAATGTACTGTGAGCACTAACCTTCATCTCAGCAGACACTCTGCGTGCAAACTTTCATAAGCACAGGTCTCGACCCACCACTCAACCTCCAGACAGTTTACAAAACAAGCAGAGCAAAAACACCAATTGGGTGAACTGGGTGAACCCGAAGGCCGCCCGTCTAATCCTGGATGGAGTGGCACTCACCTAGTGCTTTTTAGATCCATCAGCATCAATTGATCAAGCCTCACGCTCAGACTTATTGATGCCAAACTGATGACGAGCTTTTAAAGCCTTAAAGTCGGGAGAGGTCTTGAAAATGTCATTAAAGTGGAGAAAATGAGAGAATATCAAATTGAAAGGCTACATGTTCCTTGTCAGCAGTGTTGGGACTAACGCGACTGTAACGCCGTTAGTTTCGGCGGTAACTAGTAATCTAACGCGTTATTGTTTATATTCAGTAACTCAGTTGCCGTTACTACATGATGCGTTACTGCGTTATTGTACGTTATTTTTTATGTAGTATCGGCTAGAAACAGAAGATCTGAGTGTGTTTTATTGGAGCGCTGCGGTGGAAAAGAAAAGGCGTGCTTTGTGTGGGTGGGGGCGGGGGAGCTCCCAGACCATAGTCGAGGAGCGCAGGGGAGACGTTCTTCCAGGGCCTATGTACTTTGGGGCTAACAACTTTCACTTTACCCGGAAGTGGGTCTTTACAGCTGAGGGTGAATGACGAGCCCGGCGGTTTGTTGCAACTTTGTGACTTTATTGGACGCAGCCATCCACCCAGCTAGAGCACCTGCACGCACTCACTGTCGCCGTTCCCTCACCTCTCTCGCCCACTCACTCACTGACGTCACTCACCTCACATGCTGTCATATCTTAAAGGGCCACAAACACACACCCATACGCTACTCTCATAACAACTAACAAGACATCATGGTGAAGCCAGAAGTCGAGTTTCTTAACATGGAGACATTCTCAATACTTTTCTTTTGTCGAGCTCAAAGAAAATAACATTTTAGTTAAATGTAAGTTGTGTCTTGGATCAAAGATCCTATCCACTTAAAGTTAAAGTTAAAGTGCCATTATGTTGCAGCTATTTAAAATAGTTTTGTCAATTTGTTCTGGCCTGAAATAAATTGGCCCTTTGAAACATATCTTTGTCTTTGTGTGTTGTATGTAGACCACATTGATTTCTGAGTTCAGTGATGCAAATGCATGTCAAGTTGATCAACAGATTGTATTATTCTCCAGTGCAATAACAGTACTGAAATGAAGGCTAAAAGGGCATTGATGGGAGCTTTTAAAAAAAAAAGGGGAAAAAAAAGAAGTAACTAAATAGTTATTTTTCACAGTAACGCATTACTTTTTTGTGTAAGTAACTGAGTTAGTAACTGAGTTACTTTTGAAATAAAGTAACTAGCAACTGTAACTAGTTACTGGTTTTCAGTAACTAACCTAACACTGCTTGTCAGTCACAACTCATCTTTTGTCTGGGATTTATTGATTTAGCTCGGGTTGGATATCAAGTTGGTCTTCGATCTCTACCCATCAGGAGCCACGTGTAAGTGGACAACATGTATGTAATCTGATCGTCATTGGGATTACAATGTTCCTGTGGACATGGATCCTGAAAAAAATGATCTGATCATGACGTGCATTTTCATGCATCACACCTTATATCGGAATACTTTACTTTGACATACGCAGAGCCAAACATACACAGAAGGTGTGGTGTTATTTGTACTATGGCGCCATCGCATGGACAAGTTCGCTCCCTGCAGGTTCTGACTAAGCAGTGACTTCCACTGTAAACAGACAAGGATTTATACATTTCTGCTTGTCCGACGTTATCACGATATTTATTTGTCATTTGCTCCTTCTGTTCACTACTTTTGTTTTACCTCTCTTTCTGAAATGGAGCTGTTCTGTGCTTTTTATGTTGTCATTGTGTACGTGTTGCGGCGTGTCTTCATGTTACGACATTCTGTGTATGTGTTTGAGGCTAACAGTTAGCACTTGCAGAAGCTGTCATGTGAATAAAACAGCTCGTTAA
>NC_084566.2:4824124-4849124 GCF_033978685.3 Nerophis lumbriciformis
TCTCTCCTGTTTGGTCTCCCTCACAAGTCACTTCACAAACTTCAGCTTCTCCAGAACTCTGCAGCCCGGATAATCACCAGAACCCCTTCAATCCAGCACATCACCCCTGTTCTGCAGCAACTCCACTGGCTACCCATCAAACATCTCATCCACTTTAAAATAATTCTCCTCACTTTCAAAGCCATCCATAACCTCTCTCCATCATATCTCTCTGACCTGATCCATGTCGCCACGCCCTCAAGTTCCCTAAGATCCTCTTCATCCATCCATCTCACTGTCCCTTTATTTAAAGGGGAACATTATCACAATTTCAGAAGGGTTAAAACCATTAAAAATCAGTTCCCAGTGGCTTATTTTATTTTTCTAAGTTTTTTTCAAAATTTTACCCATCACGCAATATCCCTAAAAAAAGCTTCAAAGTGCCTGATTTTAACCATCATTATATACACCCGTCCATTTTCCTGTGACGTCACACAGTGATGCCAATACAAACAAACATGGCGCATAGAACAGCAAATTATAGCGACATTAGCTCGGATTCAGACTCGGATTTCAGCGGCTTAAGCGATTCAACAGATTACGAATGTATTGAAACGGATGGTTGTAGTGTGGAGGCAGGTAGCGAAAACGAAATTGAAGAAGAAACTGAAGCTATTGAGCCATATCGGTTTGAAACGTATGCAAGCGAAACCGACAAACGACACGACAGCCAGCGACACGGGAGAAAGCGAAGACGAATTCGGCTTTCGCCTTCTAACCAACGATTGGTATGTGTTTGTTTGGCATTAAAGGAAACTAACAACTATGAACTAGGTTTACAGCATATGAAATATATTTGGCAACAACATGCACTTTGTGAGTGCAGACAGCCCATTTCAGGCGCGCTAAGAACATATATTTTTCCACGATTTCAGCACTCAGGTTAACCATACCTAAATAGACACAAAATACTGCATTACACAAGACTACCCGAATGTACTCGAATGATTGAAAAAAATAAATGTTTTTAAGCTAAATTATTGGTAAACACAGTTTATGTATAATAATTTACGTAAAACCGCGAGTAATGAATAAAGTTTTCATCAATTAATATATTCTGTAGACATACCCTCATCCGCTCTCTTTTCCTGAAAGCTGATCTGTCCAGTTTTGGAGTTGATATCAGCAGGCCAGGGAAGCTAGGGTCTTTATCGTTGGAAATGCATCTGCTTTGAGTGTCGCAGGATATCCACACATTCTTGCCATCTCTGTCGTAGCATAGCTTTCGTCGGTAAAGTGTGCGGAACAAACGACTGACTATTTCGTCGGCTTTCCCCACACCCTCTTGCCACTTTCGCATCTTTGGGCCACTGGTGCAACTTGAATCCGTCCCTGTTCGTGTTGTTACACCCTCCGACAACACACCGACGAAAGTGAGGAAATGGCGGATTGCTTCCCGTTGTGACGTCATCGCTCCGAGAGCGAATAATAGAAAGGCGTTTAATTCGCCAAAATTCACCCATTTAGAGTTCGGAAGTCGGTTAAAAAAATATGCGGTCTTTTTTCTGCAACATCAAGGTATATATTGACGCTTACATAGGTCTGGTGATAATGTTCCCCTTTAAACTGTCCACCATGGGTGCCCGAGCTTTCAGCCGCTTTGCCCCACATCTTTGGAACTCTTTACCACCAGACCTTCGCAACTTAGATTCAATATCCCTCTTCAAATCAAGACTCAAAACACACCTATTCCTGACTGCTTATTCATTGTAATCATCTTTTCTTTTCTCTTTGTTGTTTGTTGGGTTTTTTTTATCCAATTTGATTTTATTGTTGTGATTTTGTACGGTGTACTTGAGTGCCCAGAAAGACGCCTTACAAATAAATGTATTATTATCAGACAGAAAATAAGCAAATATCACCCTTATTTGAGATATTCAATCTTACTTAGATTTCAGTTTTTGCAGTGTACAGTTTAGTGAGACGGGATCGTAGCCCAGTCTAGTCTTTTTTTTACTCATCCTTCCCCAGCGTTTTACCTTTTTCCATATCTTTTACGGGGCGTCTTGTGGTGACCCATCAGTGTTCCTATTCTGTAACCCTGTACACTGTTTGTCTCATCTTGAACGGGTTTGTGCTGAAAACAAAGTTTTGTTGTACTTGTGCAATGACAATAAAGACCTATCTTATCCCATACTATCCTATCCTATCCTATCCTTTCCTCATAAAAAAAAGAAAAGAAACAATTGTCTCCCAAGAAACATTGTCAAATTCCAAATGAATTCCCCTCGTAATGCCTGGGTGTCAGTATTGGACAAGCTACTAATGACAACAACACCCGGAAGAAAGGTAGCAATAGAAGTCCACCAGGAGAAATTCCCACTGGCAGACATGCAAAAGGCCAAGGTCTGAGGAGGACAGTGGACTATACAAAAACCCAGATAGGGATCGAACACTCAAAGAAGCTCTTTGTGTTTGTGCTGACAGAAATCACTGAACAGATAACTTCTCTTACTGACCACTTTGGAAAATCTGCCATAACAAGGAGATTTTTTTGCATTCCAAACTTTGGTTCGTGTCCGAGAAGTCAACAGAAATAGTTTTTTTGATAGCGCTTGGTTGACTCGTGTTCAGTGGTCGCCACACTCCTGCTCAGACAAGCACAGTCAGCCCGTAAAATATGCAAAGACATGATTGCTATTATCATTCCTGATCAGCTCTGTTATTAAAGCAGGGCTCCTGTCAGGCTGCTTGTGATTATTGTGCAGGGCATCCCAGGCCTGTAGTTCCGCCCGGCTGAGTGTGATGGATGGAAAGGAAATGGCGGTGTCTGAAAAATCCCCAATCCCGGCTGATACTCGCCACTCCATAATTACAGTCTCACAGTTTGATGGAGCTCAAATTGAACAGCGGCCATCTGCCCGTCCACGTTAGAAGAAAATGTGGTCCGACTGGCCCGTCTTGATCAATATTATTCACTTTCAAAGTATCTCAATGTGGCCTTTTTCCAACTCTCTGAACTTATTTTCTCCACTACGTGATGTGTTGCTCTGACGTGTACGTCTAGGTTTCAATAAAATCTCATTGGGTGACAAAACTGTTTTCTCGTTACCTAGCATTATAAGAACGTGAACATCTAGTTGTTTGTGTTGTACGGTATACCGGTACTAGTATAGTACTGCAATACTAATTAATCAAAAACGGTACTATACCGCCTCTAAAAAGTACCGGTCCCCCCCACCCTATTCTTAACAGGCATGACGGCGCGTCGTCGTCACGTCGTGGCATTGCTGGTTTTACGAGCAGAGGAGCATGTTCGGCAGCGCACACACACGGAGTACTTACAAGCAGACACAGTGTGTTGACAGACAAGGGAGAACGGACGCATTTTGGTGTAAAAACTAAAGATAAAGGTGAAATTATAACTAGGGATGATGTTTGATAAGAAATTATCGAGTTCGAGCCTATTATCGAATCCTCTTATCGAACCGATTCTTTATCGATTCTCTTATCGAGTCCAGGTAGGTTGTTGTATATGGAAAAAAACACAATATCTGGTTTAACAAAAAGCTCACTTTTATTATATAAGAAAAAAATAAAATTTAATAAATAAATAAATATTGACTGTTACCCCCCTAAAAAAATAAAATAAAATAAATACATATAGACTGTTGTTACCCAAAGTCTATTAAGTGGGATTTTTCAGAAAAACAAATATATACAGTAACACAAAAACAACCTGTCTCTGTGATCACTATAGGTGTATAAATAATAATATAGTGTTAAATAAAATCAGTCCCTTGGGCACAAAACTGAAAATAATACAGCTCTCCAAAAAGTGCACTTCTGCTGCTATTTGACATAACTGTTTGTTATGATGCTTTGACATTTTTGCACTTTATTTCTTTATTGAAAGAAAATTCTATGAAGAGAAAAGTTGTCTGCAAATGTGGTTACAATGCTAAAAAATGAAATGTTAAAGCTAAGAAAAGAAATCAACTTTATTGAGTTAACATTATTTCTTTATAGGGGGAAAGATGTGATGTTATGAGCTAGGCTAGGGAATATAACAACTACACTACCCAGCATGCAACGGGAGTGACGAGCATGCGTGGTAGCCCCGAAAAGTGTTGTTGCATGTCGCCAGCCGGCAGCTAAGAATGAGGTTAGCGCCTTGCATGGCAGCTCCCTCCATCAGTGTGTGAATGTGTGTGTGAATGGGTAAATGTGGAAGTAGTGTCAAAGCGCTTTGAGTACCTTGAAGGTAGAAAAGCGCTATACAAGTACAACCCATTTATCATTTATTTATGAGCACGCTGTGAAAGTAAACGTCAAGAACTCAGCCAACACGCCTCGTCTGCATTATTTATAATTAGACAGACAACACATATACAGTGTGATTTTGTTTTGTTTACAAGGATAGAAAAACAAAAGTTAAAAAAGGGAGATCATGTCATATATGTTGTGTATATACGTATGTGCTGCGGTTGCTTTAAGAACGTTGGGACAGCTGCCGTAAAGGAGGTGCGTTGCTAGCCTGGTTGCTATGTTTCCGGTTGGTCGTAAAAGTGTTCGTCATGTGTTTGTACCCTGCTCAAATCTCTCAGTAAAGTTATTCATTGGATTATACCTTTTGTTTTGAACTTCATTACACCTTGGAGCACTTTTTCCGGTCCATTGTTTTTCCTGCTTTCCCTATCTGCGCCTAATGACTGAGCTACGTGACGTCATTTCTTGTGATGTCACACGGGGCATTTCTGGTCGGAACGGGATTCGAATAAAGAACCAACTCTTTTTCTTTACTATAGTGGTCTCGATAACGAGTACCGGTTCTCAAAAAGGGATTCGAGTCCGAGGACTCGGTTCTTTTCTTATCGAACAACCGGGAAAACCGGTTTCGAGTATCATCCCTAGTTATAACACTGAAACGCCCTCAGGAAGAAGTGCTTCAAGACATGGCTAGCTAGCTAGCAGCTAACATCCATCTGCAGTTGGCAGTGTTTTAGCTACTTCTAAATCACTAATAATTGTCTCCATGGCGACAGATAAAGTAAGTTTCTTGCAAGTTTCATTATCACTGCAGGGCGAGGAATAGCTAAACATGCTTCACTACACACCGTAGGAGGATACAATAGCTCACCGGCATCACAATGTAAACCAACGCCATGGGTGGATCTACACCTGACATCCACTGTAATGATATCAAGTACAGGGGGGTATCTAGTCGATACTACTATGATTACATCAATATTTTTTAGCATCACAAAATCTTTTTTTGTTTTTTAAAAACATATACTATGTTTATAAACTCAGGAAACTTTGAATATGACCAGTGTATGATCCTGGAACTACTTGGTATCGGATCCATCCATCCATCCATTTTCTACCGCTTATTCCCTTTTGGGGTTACGGGGGGCGCTGGAGCCTATCTCAGCTACAATCGGGCGGAAGGCGGGGTACACCCTGGACAAGTCGCCACCTCATCGCAGGGCCAACACAGATAGACAGACAACATTCACACTCACATCCACACACTAGGGCCAATTTAGTCTTGCCAATCCACCTATCCCCAGGTGCATGTTTTTGGAAGTGGGAGGAAGCCGGAGTACCCGGAGGGAACCCACGCAGTCACGGGGAGGACATGCAAACTCCACACAGAAGATACCGAGCCCGGGATTGAACCCAAGACTACTCAGGACCTTCGTATTATGAGGCAGATGCACTAACCCCTCTATCCCACCGTGCTGCCCTGGTATCGGATCAATACCTAAATTGATTGTGGATTGTGCTGAAAATTTTAATTTCCCCTCGGGGATTAATAAAGTATTTCTGATTCTGATTCAGATTCTGATTCTAAATGTGTGGTATCATCCAAAACTAATGTAAAGTATCAAACAACAGAAGAATAAGTGATTATTACATTTTAACAGAAGTGTAGATAGAACATGTTAAAACAGAAAATAAGCAGATATTAACAGTAAATGAGTTGATTAATAATACAATTTTACAGTTTGTCCCTCATAATGTTGACAAAATAATAGAATGATAAATGACACAATATGTTACTGCATACGTCAGCAGACTAATTAGGAGTCTTTGTTTGTTTACTTACTACTAAAAGACAAGTTTTCTACTATTTTCACTATTTTATTTAAGGACTAAATTGCAATAATAAACATATGTACCCTATTGGTTTCGGGACAACCTTACTAGTCTTCTGATCATGGACCGTTGATTATTTTTACTAGCCACTCAATTTTTATAGTTAGCTCTATTCAACTAAACGTTTTGGGGCAAAAAAGGTGCAGAATGAGAGAAATGTAAAGAAGTACATTTTTAATTAACATGCATTCCCGACAATAAGCAGCTACTTTTTTTCCTACGCTTTGAACCGGGCGGCTTATAAACCGGTGCGGCTATTTTGTGGCTCTGAACTAGAAGTAGTAGTTGTGTCATTTGGTCGTCCACAGCGTTTATACTAAGATGGACTCTTCATTCATCACTCCAAGCTATGTTTGTAGGTTTTACAATACAACTAAAACAATTCTTACTTACCAAACCGTCCCGTGTGTGATGTCTGCAGTAGTGTTTTCATGCATATTTGTACGTGCTACCATAATGTAATAAAGCTAGCGTCGTCAACATTAATTAATCTGCTAACACGTTTACCAGTGCCTTTGTTAGTATTATTAACTTACAATGGCAATTCTTTTTGTATCGTTTCAGTTTCACAAATTCCTCAGTAAATACACCAAAACATCACCGTGGAGTCTGTTTAGCTAATTGGAGAGCTAGCTTCCGCAGCTAATGGGTCCACGATGATGTCTTCTGTTTTGTTTGATCAACCGTTTTACTGCCATGTTACAGACAATTAAGGTATGTAAATACACATTTCCAAAATCGTTCTGTGTAAATAACTAATTTCACAACATTTATATATGCGGCTTATAGTCTGGTGCAGCTAATATCTGTAAAAAATATATATATATTTGTATGTTGTGGGTGTGGCTTGTAAACCAACGCGCTCTAGTCTAGAAAATACGTAAAATAAGAGAGCATACAGGCTGCTTGTACCTCTATGACCTATTTAGGGACAGCAGGGGACAGGATAATAATAACGTATCTACCTAAATCCCTCCTTTTAAGTAGAATTGCCTTCCTTGTTATGGCGAACATGTGTTTTGTCCTCCAGACAGACACACAGGAGGGGTTATGGAAGAGGTACTGTAAGTGTGTGCATGCATGCGTGCAAATAAGTGGACAGTTTTTGACCCGGGCAAGCTGCCGTGTAGAAAAGAGAGCCTGTAAAAATATATGGAAATGTAGAGTCAAGTGGGATAATTTATCCTCATTTTATTCACCGCTCCTTCGCATTCCAACTTTTAGTCATCCCTCGACAACAATAATAATAATAATCTAAGTCAGTTTTATAGCTCCGGTAGACGTCGCCAATCGAAGGACAGCATAATCGTTAAAATCATCCTTTTAACTCATTTTATTTTCGACTTGTTACGGAAATATAATTTAATATATTTACGGCCCTTCTACATATCTATCATGTTCACAATTATTAGTTTTCTTCTTCTTTTCTTTTATCACTGCATAATCAATTGCTATGCACACTCTCCATTATATTACCTCGCTCTGAGAAATGACAGGAAGTGAGCAAACTATCAGTAATCATTGCGGTAAAGCAAAATGGTTTAATTAAATAGGCTTTGCTTCTTTCTACTGCTTTTCAGTTAAATGTTGCAATTTGATTTAGGCCAAAAATATGGAGAATATGCATAAAAGCGGTCCTTTTATGCTTTTTTCCTCAATTTAAAACACTTCATCGTGGTCGATATAACATGTAATGGCGGCCCTTTGGTCAAATTGTATGTTTTACAAACAGCTTTCTGACCGTCTTTTCAGAATGCGCTTTTTTGTGGGCAGTCTTACGTACGTGCCTCCACTTTGACTGTGTCTTCTCCCCATTGGTTGTAGTTTTTTGCGCTACTTTGTGTTAGAAATGGCATCAGCGGAGCATACATGCGCATGTACGAGCCAGTCCACCCCACAACAAGAGGATAGAAAAAAAGAACGCCAGACTACAACGTTGGACTCGCGCAAAGTTTTTGCGTAAGACATTACCATATATGGAGATATCAGCTGACGTCACCAATGGGGAAAAAAACATCACAAATAAGGCAAATTCCAAACGGCTCGTTTAGAGGAAATATAAAGAAAATGATTTTTTTTTTTTTACATACCGTATTTTCCGGACCATAGGACGCACCGGATTATAAGGCGCACTGCCGATGAGCGGGTCTAATCAGGTCTATTTTCATACAAAAGGTGCACCGGATTATAAGGCGCATTAAAGGGGTCATATTATGATTTTTTTCTGAATGTAAAAGACTTCCTTGTGGTCTACATAACATGTAATGGTGGTTCTTTGGTCAAAATGTTGCATAGATGATGTTTTACAGATCATATTCAAGTCGCTTTCTGAGCGTTGCAGGTTTTATTTACGTGCTTCCACTTCGACAGTGTCTTCTCCCCATCATCTTTGTTGTAGCGGTGTAGCGTGCAAGGACGGGAGTGGAAGAAGTGTCAAAAAATGGAGCTAACTGTTTTAATGACATTCATACTTTACTTCCAGCAGCATCTCCTCATCCGTGGCTCACTAGTGCAACAACGCCCGAAATGTGTCCCGTGAAAAACCATCCGACCGGAACTCTCTAATAACTAAAGTTCCTTGGGTGAATAATGTAAACTCACTACACCAGTATGTTTTAGTACTTTCATGGGGAGTTTACTGACAGATATAAGTAAGAACTTTACACTACTTAATATTAGAAATGTCAACAGCGGAGGATGAATGTCCCATAACAAGAAGATAGAGAAAAAGAAGAAGCTTATCGACTACGGCGTCGCCACGGACTACAAAAACGGAGGCGCGCACATTTTCAGGACTTATGCAGATCCCAAACACAGATCAGCAGGTACCAGAAGGTAAGAAAAGTTGCTTTTGCATAATATTGCAAAACAAAACACCAGATAATATGTCTTACCTTATACACACACCATAATAATACTCCTATGTTAAAGCACAGTACAATCAATCAAGCGGTGCGGCTTCATAGCTTACCAAAGTCATGCTAAAACATTTTGATAGATTTTTTTGAGCGCCGTGTGTAATGTTCTATATTTTCAATGGAACATATATAATGTTGGTGTTCTTTACTTGAGTCATATTGCAGTCTACACATATCTCTTATGTGTGACTGCCATCTACTGGTCACACTTATAATTTCACCATGTTCCAAATAAAATAGCTTCGAGGTCGGGAAGCACAGCCAAAATAATTACGTACATTAGGCGCACCGGGTTATAAGGCGCACTGTCGAGTTTTGAGAAAATGAAAGGATTTTAAGTGCGCCTTATAGTCCAAAGAATATGGTAATTATCTCCGCCATGCCTCAATGGTCTGATTTCCAATTTTTGGGACTTATGCAGATCCCAAATACACAAAAACCTGTACCAATAGGTAAAAAAGTTGGTTTTGCATAATAGGTCCCCTTTAAAAAAAAAAAAAAAGTGGTATAATGAAGTGTGACTGTATAGCGTTTATATTTGTTGTACGCCAGTGAACGCATCCCTGTGCAAATTATTTTCAAGGATGCTGTTTCAGTCTCTCTTTGGACCTTTTCTCCACAAATAACACAATACAGTCATGGGAAGCCATGGACGTGTAGCCAAGTCCCATCTTCACGCCGAGTAGGCATGTCTGTGTCGGCGCACGGAGCAATTTAAAGCGCCTGACGACACACACCCAATAACCATGAAAGCAAAATGAAAGTGATCCCCCACTGCTCTGATGGCAGGCTGCTCGTGTTTGTGGGAGCGCTCGCGTTCAATTTCCTTTTAACTTGAGCACATCTCTGAGGGCGACATGAGGATGTATAAATGTGTGAACACACACTTGTGTCGGTACACGGGCGAGGGTTTGTGTTAATATGTGTGATGGTTCTCATTTGTGTCTATGAAGACCCATGCCATGTTTTCAAGTAGACGTTGGAACTGCACACGGTGAGGGATGGGAAGAGAAAAATAGACGCAAAGCTTCTAGAAAAAGGCAGAATTACATTTAAAACGGTAAGACTCTCGTCCATGTTGTCATACTTTATAGATATTCATGCATCATATTTTCTGGATCATAGGGCGCACCGGATAATAAGGCGCATTAAAAGGGTCATATTATGATTTTATATGTAAATGTAAAATACTTCCTTGTGGTCTACATAACATGTACCGTATTTTTCGGACTATAAGTCGCAGTTTTTTTCATAGTTTGGCCGGGCTCCAGTGTGACTTATATATGTTGTTTTCCTTCTTTATTATGCATTTTCGGTAGGTGCGACTTATACCCCGGTGCGACTTATACTGCGAAAAATACGGTAATGGTGGTTCTTTGGTCAAAATGTTGCATAGATGATGTTTTACAGATCATCTTCAAGCTGCTTTCTGACAGTCTCTTCAGGATGCGCCGTTTTGTGGGCGGTCTTATTTACGTGCCTCCACTTGGACAGCGTCTTCTCCCCGTCATCTTTGGTGTAGCGTGCAAGGACGGGAGTGGAAGAAGAGTCAAAAGATGGAGCTAACTGTTTTAATGACATTCAGACTTTACTTCAATCAATAACTGAGCAGCATCTCTTTATTCGTGGCTCACTGGTGCAACAACAACGCCCGAAATGTGTCCCATGAAAAACCGTCCGACCGGAACTCTGTAATAACTAAAGTTCCTCGGGTGAATTATGTAAACTCACTATACCGGTATGTTTTAGTGCTTTCATGGCGAGTTTACTGACAGATATAAGTAAGAACTTTACACTACTTTATATTAGAAATGGCAACAGCGGAGGATGAATGTCCCATAACAAGAAGATAGAGAAAAAGAAGAAGCTTATCGACTACGGTGGCGGACGTGCACACATTTTCAGGACTTATGCACATACTTGCCAACCTTGAGACCTCCAAATTCGGGAGATTTGGGGGTCGGGGCCGGTGTTAAGGGGGGAGGAGTATATTTATAGCTAAAATTCACTGAAATTCAAGTATTTCTTATATATATAAATTAAATAAATACTTGACTTTATATATATATAAATATATATATGTATTTTATTGTATACGTATATATATACATATAAATAAAAGGAATACTTGAACTTCAGTGTTCATTTATTTACACATATACACACATAACACTACTCTACTCATTGTTGTTTTTGAATATATTATATGATATATATTATAATATTCTGGGTTGGAGTCAATAACCAGGCGAGGTGATGAAGTTACGTCTCTTTACTTCATACTTCAGAACCGACTCCCACACTTAGTAACCACAGAACATGATACCCAACATTCACCAGGAGATGGCAACAAACAACTTAGATCACTCTATTACAGGCAGCATCTCTGAAATTTAATTTGCAGGAAAAGGAGTGAGTTTAGGGTTTAATTGTCCATCCTCGTTCTATTCTCTGTCACTCGTCGTCGCCATGACTGTCTCTTCTTCGTCTCCTTCTTGTTGTGTGTGCAGTTGTGCACTCGCCAAAAGCCGTAGATGTTATAACGTGACTGGGCCGGCACGCTGTTTATATGAAGGAAAAGCGGACATGATGACAGGCTGTCCTCACTCAGGTCCGCACGGACCTGTAGGGGGCGTACCTTAAGTCCGGCTGGAAATCGGGAGAAATTCGGGAGAATTGTAGTTCCGGGAGATTCGGGAGGGTTGGCAAGTCTGCTTATGCAGATCCCAAATACACATCAGCAGGTACCAGAAGGTATGAAAAGTTGGTTTTGCATAATATTGCGAAACAAAACGCCAGATAATATGTCTGCTAATGGGTACCATTTTGCGGTACTTATACACACACCATAATAATAATTGTATCTTTGACTACGGTAGCCGTAATGGGCCGACAATCCATCAAGCGATGAGCCTTCAAAGTCGTACTAAAACAATTTGACAGATTTTTGAGCGCCGTGTAATGTTCTATATTTTCAATGGAACATTTAAAATGTTGGTGTTGTTTACTTGAGTCAGTTTGCAGTCTACACGTATCTCTTATGTGTGACTGCCATCTACTGGTCACATTTATCATTACACCATGCACCAAATAGAATTGCTTTGATCACAACCAGAATTATGCCGTACCTTAGGCACTGTTGAGTTTTGAGAAAATGAGAGGATTTTAAGTGTGCCTTATAGTCCGAAAAATACGGTACAAAAATCCTTGATTTCCTCAAACCTGAAGTTTATTGAGTTGTTTCTTGATTTAAGTCACCAAGTTGACATGAAATTCAACACAACTCGTTGGTGCAGTAAACAAAAGCCAACATAAAAATACTAGAAATGTCCGATAATGGCTTTTTTTGCCGATATCCGGTATTGTCCAACTCTTAATTACCGATTCCGATATCAACCGATACCGATATATACAGTCGTGGAATTAACACATTATTATGCCTAATTTGGTTGTGATGCATCGCTGAATGCATTAAACAATGTAACAAGGTTTTCCAAAATATATCAACTCAAGTTATGGAAAAGCCGCAGATATTATGTGATTGGGCCGGCACGCAAAGGCAGGGCCTTTAAGGTTTATTGGCGCTCTGTACTTCTCCCTACGTCCGTGTACCACTCCGTGCAGCGGCGTTTTAAAGTCATACATTTTACTTTTTTAAACCAATACCGATCATTTCCAATATCACATTTTAAAGCATTTATCGGACGATAATATCGGCAGTCCGATATTATAAGACATCTGTAAAAAATACCAATGTGTAAACATCTCACTGTTTTTCTTCATCTCAGGTCTTTGGAGTCCTCCGCCTCCTTATCAGACCTCTAGCTGTCCCTCTGGGCGACGTTCACTCGCTCCATCCTTCCCTTCTATATGTGCATTAGGCCTGTCAGTCTGTCAGGGTATGAATAATTGAGGTAGTAGGTCAGCAGATGGTTCTTATGGAGCTCCTTCTACAGGAAGTGCACACACCTGTCCAGTTCAAGCCCGCAGGACTTGGCTAGAACAGGGCAGAGCGTGCAGCTGCAGGCGTGCAGCACACATGTGGCTACAAGTCAGCGTCAATACTAATAAACACGCCAACAGGTTTTTTTTCTTGCGCACCTGCTACCAAAATCCCCTTTTTAACATTCTCCCCCAGTCCCTCTTCTACTTTTCTTTCCTGCCCCCAGCGTTTATCCTCGGCGCCCATCCAACTGCTCTCTTTATCGCGCTCCGCCGCGGGCCCTAACGGGCACGGCCACTGGCCCCGATTTTCGGCACGCCTGACAGTAACCTCCGCCTCCCGTCGGAGCAACCCTTTGACCCCCGCTGCACACCCTAATCCCGCCCCCGGTCCCTGAGAGTTAACCCCGTCTGACTCACAGTCTGCAGGCTTGCCAAGCAGCGCTCACACAAAAGCCCCCCACACCCGGTTCTTCTAATCCCCACCCTTTTTTCTTCGCTCTCGTACCCCTTTTCACTCCACACTCCCTCTAATCCCATCCATCTCCTTCCGGATAAAAGCAATTTTACCCCACCCCCTCCCTTTTATCCTATCAAAAACAACGCGGGGAAACTAAAAATAATTCAGACTAAAAAAGTTATTTCACACCCAAATCAGACAACCAAGTCTTTTATTTGTGTCACGGTCTATATTTGTTCTCTTCTCTTGCGAGGGAGAATCTCCTCCTCAGAATCATTTTGCTTTTGGACTCTTTTCTTTCATACATAGATAAACAATCCAAACCTCATATAAAAGTATACATAAAATACTAGGGATGTCCAATAATGGCTTTTTGCCGGTATCCGATATTCCGATATTGTCCAACTCTTTAATTACCGATACCGATATCAACCGATATATGCAGTCGTGGAATTAACACATTATTATGCCTAATTTGGACAACCAGGTATGGTGAAGATAAGGTACTTTTTGAAAAAAATTATAAAATAAGATAAATAAATTAAAAACATTTTCTTGAATAAAAAAGAAAGTAAAACAATATAAAAACAGTTACATAGAAACTAGTAATTAATGAAAATGAGTAAAATTAACTGTTAAAGGTTAGTACTATTAGTGGACCAGCAGCACGCACAATCATGTGTGCTTACGGACTGTATCCCTTGCAGACTGTATTGATATATATTGATATATAATGTAGGAACCAGAATATTAATAACAGAAAGAAACAACCCTTTTGTGTGAATGAGTGTGAATGAGTGTAAATGGGGGAGGGAGGTTTTTTGGGTTGGTGCACTAATTGTAAGTGTATCTTGTGTTTTTTATGTTGATTTAATTAAAAAAACAAAAACAAAAACAAAAAAAAACCATACCGATAATAAAAAAAAACATACCGATAATTTCCGGTATTACATTTTAACACATTTATCGGCCAATAATATCGGCAGGTCGATATTATCGGACATCTCTATAAAATACCATCATTTTTCTGCAGGCCAGCTACTTTTCAATTGACCAAGTGGAGGGGATCTACCTCATTCATGTACAGTCGTGGTCAAAAGTTTACATACACTAGTAAAGAACATAATGTCATGGCTGTCTTGAGTTTCCAATCATTTCTACAACTCTTATTTTTTGTGATAGAATGATTGGAGCACATACTTGTTGGTCACAAAAAAACATTCATGAAGTTTGGTTCTTTTATGAATTTATTATGGGTCTACTGATAATGTGAGCAAATCTGCTGGGTCAAAAGTATACATACAGCAATGTTAATATTTGCTTACATGTCCCTTGGCAAGTTTCACTGCAATAAGGCGCTTTTGGTAGCCATCCACAAGCTTCTGGCTAAATGTTTGACCACTCCTCTTGACAAAATTGGTACAATTCAGCTACATTTGTTGGTTTTCTGACATGGACTTGTTTCTTCAGCATTGTCCACACGTTTAAGTCAGGACTTTGGGAAGACCATTCTAAAACCTTCATTCTAGCTTGATTTAGCCATTCCTTTACCACTTTTGACGTGTGTTTGGGGTCATTGTCCTGTTGGAACACCCAACTGTGCCCAAGACCCAACCTCCAGGCTGATGATTTTAGGTTGTCCTGAAGAATTTTTTTTTTTCATTGTCCCATTTACTCTCTGTAAAGCACCAGTTCTATTGGCTGCAAAACAGGCCCAGAGCACAATACTACCACCACCATGCTTGACGGTAGGAATTGGTGTTCCTGGGATTAAAGGCCTCACCTTTTCTCCTCCAAACATATTGCTGGGTATTGTGGCCAAACAGCTCAATTTTTGTTTCATCTGACATCACATGGACAAAGATAAGACCTTCTGGAGGAAAGTTCTGTGATTTGGTCACATTTTCAGTAGACCCATAATAAATTCATAAAAGAACCAAACTTTGTTGGGACAGTGGGTGTGCCAGCAACCTGAGGGTTCCTGGTTCAATCCCCAGCTTCTACCAACCTAGTCACGTCCGTTGTGTCCTTGAGCAAGACACTTCAACCTTGCTCCTGACGGGTCGTAGTTTGCGCCTTGCATGGCAGCTCCCGCCATCAATGTGTAAATGTGTGTGTGAATGTGGAAATAGTGTCAAAGCGCTTTGAGTACCTTGAAGGTAGAAAAGCGCGATACAGGTATAACCCATTTTTCCATTTTTTCTTAATAATGATCTGGCAGCAGCCAGCGTCATCTCACAAGACCCTCGGGTGCCGTGAATGTCAATCAAGTGACGAAAGTGACGTCTTGGTGAAGATTGTCAATTGCTCATTTTTAGGTCTATTTTTTTAATGCCTGACTGGCAATGGACTGACACACCCTCCGCCATCCACCGCGAGCTCGCCATCGTCGTAATGGCCACCCCTGGTGTATAGCATGTACTATCCACTGAATGTGACTCAACAAGATAATTGTGTCTTGCCTACAGTTAAGAAGGGTGGTACTAGCGTAATTGTCGGGGCTGCGTCGTGGTTCATTGATGGTCAATTCCAACATGTAATGGGAAATGTTGATCCCTGCCGGTAGAGATGTCCGATTATGGCTTTTTTGCCGCTATCCCGATATTGTCCTACTCTTAATTACCAATACCGATATATACAGTCGTGGAATTAACACATTATTATAGGTGGGGTGGGGGTGGGGGTGGGGGGTGTGGTGTATATTGTAGCGTCCCGGAAGAGTTAGTGCTGCAAGGGGTTCTGGGTATTTGTTCTGTTGTGTTTATGTTGTGTTACGGTGCAGATGCTCTCCCGAAATGTGTTTGTCATTCTTGTTTGGTGCGGGTTCACAGTGTGGCGCATTATGAGTAAGAGTGTTAAAGTTGTTTATACGGCCACCCTCAGTGTGACCTGTATGGCTGTTGACCAAGTATGCATGCATTCACCTGTGTGTGTGACAAGCCGTAGATATTATGTGACTGGGCCGGCACGCAAAGGTAGTGCCTTTAAGGTTTATTGGCGCTCTGTACGTCTCCCTACGTCCGTGTAGCGGCGGCATTTTAAAAAGTCATAAATTTTACTTTTTGATACAGATACTGATAATTTTGATACCGATAATTTCCGATATTACATTTTAAAGCATTTATCGGCCGATAATATGGTCAGTCTGATATTATCGGACATCCCTACTTCCCGGTGATGCTCTGTGATGCCAAAAATGATGATGGTGATGTTATTGACTTTTTTCTGTTTTGCTTGAGTAGGGAACATTTCAAGTAGTCGGCCACACTTACCCTCTGCAAGTGGCCAAGTCATCATTTTCTCCCATGTTTCTGCACAATGTGTGTTTATTCCCTGAGTAACATAAGCCACACACACTATGAGTATCGCTCATGGAACGCTCCCTCCATGTTGCATGTGCAGTGGAAGAGACTAGAAAGGTTTGACCATCCCTTGAACTTTGGATGGGATGATCACTAAACCACCATTTTGGTTCAGGTTTCAAAGGTGACGCTATGGGACACCATCCACCAAGGTGTTGTCCTTTCAAACAATGGCGGTGGACAAGGTTGGTTTGTTAAACTCCTTGTGTCTCGCCACCACGGACATCTCAGTCTCTCATATTGCCGTACGGTAAGTTTTCATCCTTGTAGTCTTTTCTAGAGTAAAAAGGCTGAACTTGAGGTAAGATTTTTTTTTTCTATGTCAAATTGTAAATATTCAGCTCCTCTGTATTTATTTTAGGCTTTCATACAATAGCTTTAAAACAAAACACTTCAAAAGTGTGAAGGAAAAGCTACAGTTAACATTGTTATTATCTCGAGTAGTTAACTAGTTGTTAGCCTTGATGTTCCCATAAATTCCATTTGGGTTAGTCGTCACATTTTAGGTGGTGTGGGTTGTCAGATATACTCATATTCATACATATCACTCATAGACTTCGCCTAAATATGTGTTCCTTAAAGGCCTACTGAAACCCACTACCATCCACCACGCAGTCTGATAGTTTATATATCAATGATGAAATCTTAACATTGCAACACATGCCAATACGGCTGGGTTAGCTTACTAAAGTGCAATTTTAAATTTTGCGCGAAATATCCTGCTGAAAACGTCTCGGTATGATGACGTCAGCGCGTGACGTCACGGATTGTAGAGGACATTTTGGGACAGCATGGTGGCCAGCTATTAAGTCGTCTGTTTTCATCGCAAAATTCCACAGTATTCTGGACATCTGTGTTGGTGAATCTTTTGCAATTTGTTCAATGAACAATGGAGACAGCAAAGAAGAAAGCTGTAGATGGGAAGCGGTGTATTGCGGCCGACTGCAGCAACACAAACACAGCCGGTGTTTCATTGTTTACATTCCCGGAAGATGACAGTCAAGCTTTACCATTGGCCTTTGGAGAACTGGGACAACAGAGACTCTTACCAGGAGGACTTTGAGTTGGATGCGCAGACGCTGTACCGTGAGTACGCATGCAGCTCCGGTTTCCAAACATTTGATCGCTTGCCCGTACGTGCGTGCCGCTATGTGCATGTCACGTACGTAACTTTGGGGACTTTGGGGAAATATATGTGCTGTATGAACTTTGGGGAGGTGAACGGTACTTTGGGCTGTGGGATTCAGTGTGTTGTGCAGGTGTTTGAGTTGTATTGGCGGGTTATATGGACGGGAGGGGGGAGGTGTTTGTTATGCGGGATTAATTTGTGGCATATTAAATATAAGCCTGGTTGTGTTGTGGCTAATAGAGTATATATATGTCTTGTGTTTATTTACTGTTTTAGTCATTCCCAGCTGAATATCAGGTCCCACCCGCCTCTCACAGCATCTTCCCTATCTGAATCGCTCCCACTGCCCTCTAGTCCTTCACTCTCACTTTCCTCATCCACAAATCTTTCATCCTTGCTCAAATTAATGGATAAATTGTCGCTTTCTCGGTCCGAATCGCTCTCGCTGCTGGTGGCCATGATTGTAAACAATGTGCAGATGTGAGGAGCTCCACAACCTGTGACGTCACGCTACTCGTCTGGTACTTCCGGTACAGGCAAGGCTTTTTATCAGCGACCAAAAGTTGCAAACTTTATCGTCGATGTTCTCTACTAAATCCTTTCAGCAAAAATATGGCAATATCGCGAAATGATCAAGTATGACACATAGAATGGACCCGCTATCCCCGTTTAAATAAGAAAATCGCATTTCAGTAGGCCTTTAATCATGGTGTGTTAAACCGCATTAATGATCAATGGTAACGATGATAGACAGTTAGTATTACTATTTTAAATTCAAATGATTGAAAAACCGGGACTGATAACCACCCTTGCATATATACACTTGCATTGCATTTACTCAGCAGTTAGGGATTAGGGGTAACAATTCGATTCAGAATCAATTCTCGATTCAAAACGATTCTCGATTCAAAATCAATATGTTTTTAATAACATTTGGTGTCAGATTTATGATTAACTACATTCATCCAAAAATAAATAACAGTTCTGATTAATTTCTATATTATTCAAAAAAAAAAAAAAAAACTGGTTTTGTTTAAAAAAAAAAAATTATACCCAAACATTTATTAAAGTCAAATACAAATATGGCAAGATAAAGTTAAGGTAAAAAATTGGGATTTGTAGGTTTTTTTTAATCGATTTTTGAGTTTTTTTTTAATCAATTAAGAATTGTTACAAATAAAAATTGCGATGATCTCACAAATGGATTTTTTTTTGACAGACCTAATATTAAAAAATACTGCGATAATAATAATAACCTTGATATTACATTTTCTTATCTTTACATTCCTTGTTAGAAAGCATTAGGTTGTCAAGGCAATTAAACTTTAAAATATAGTTTTACCTTTTTTAGAATATTTTTCCCATTAAAATCCTCCCTGTGGTGGGGTTGGTTGTCACAATGCAAAGTGAGAAGGATACACATTTTAAGCGAAGCACTTTAAACTTTGATTACCGTTTTTTTTCCCCGGGCGTGGTATATAAGCAGCAGCCACCAAATTTTAGGAGAAAAAAATATTTGTACATATCTTAGCCACATAAGCTGCAGATGTATACCGATATGAAATATTTTGTAAATGTTTATCTACATACCTTAACTGTTTCCAAATGGCGTCTGTAACACTGCAGTAAAACGGCTGATCGTACAAAACGGAAGTCATTGTCATTGACCTACGAGCTGCGGAAGCTAGCTCTCTAATTGGCTAATAACTCAATAACTCCACGGTGACATTTTGGTGAACTTACGAAACTGAAACAATACAAAATGAATACCGTTGGAAGTAAATAATACCAACACAGACACTTTTAAATGTGTTAGCATATTATATCGTCGCTAGTTTGATTATATTACGACGCATGTGCACATATGCATGAAAACACTCCTACAGACATCACACACGGGACGGTTTAAAAAGTAAGACTTGTTTTGGTTATATTGTAAAACTTACAAAACGTTGCTTGGAGTGATGAATGAAGACTCCTTTCGAGCAGAGACGCTATGGACGGCTTTACTAAACAGGAAGTACATTTTCAGTTCACAGAAAACTCGCCCAAAAGATAGCACCGTAGCACAAACAATAACACACCGCTTCATTGTCTCAGTCGGTGTAATGTGAAAAGTAGAGATGTCCGATAACATCGGGCTGCCGATATTATCGGCCGATAAATGCTGTGTACACGGACGTAGGGAGAAGTGAATGCCAAGCATACTTGGTCAACAGCCATACAGGTCACACTGAGGGTGGCCGTATAACCAACTTTAACACTGTTACAAATATGCGCCACACTGTGAACCCACACCAAACAAGAATGACAAACACATTTCGGGAGAACATCCGCACCGTAACACAACATAAACACAACAGAACAAATACCCAGAACCCCTAACAGCACTAACTCTTCCGGGACGCTACAATATACACCCCTCGCTACCCCACCTCAGCCCCCCCCAACCTCGCCCAACTCAACCTCCTCATGCTCTCTAAGGGAGAGCATGTCCCAAATTCCAAGCTGCCGTTTTGAGGCATGTTAAAAAAAATAATGCACTTTGTGACTTCAATAATAAATATGGCAGTGCCATGTTGGCATTTTTTTTTCCATAACTTGAGTTGATTTATTTTGGAAAACCTTGTTACATTGTTTAATGCACCCAGCGGGGCATCACAACAAAATTAGGCATAATAAAGTGTTAATTCCACGACTGTATATATCGGCATCAGTTGATATCGGAATCGGTAATTAAGAGTTGGACAATATCGGAATATCGGATATCGGCAAAAAAGCCATTCTCGGACATCTCTAATGAAAAGTATTTGTTGAATAAAAAATTCATGAATTAGCCGCACCATTTTATAAGCCGCAGGTTTCATAGCATTGGAAAAGAGAAGGAAAATACAGTAATTGTAGGAATGACTGTATTACAATACAGTAAAACGTGCAACAAACATCCCCATTTTCCACGATGTAATAAAAGTATTTATGACATAACATTGTGTCTTTTTTCCTGGGTACTATTTCGCGTCACGGATACCTTTAGCAACACCGCCTAGCAATGTGATACATGTGATTTGTGCGTAATGCTACACCAGCTTTAGGAGAGTCTAGCAGCAAGGTCAAAGCAGCAGCACAGCAAGGTAGGTTCTTATTCCCCCTACAGCACTTCTCTCCCCGTCTGAAGCCTTACAACACAGGGAGCTTAAAAAGCATTGCTCGACACAGACAAGAGGCTCTGGGCGCCCGCAGGCCGGCTGAACTCCACAGTCTCACTGGATAGGTAGAAATAGTTCCTGGTTCCTGGTCTCTTCTCTCGCTCCACAGCTACATCTCCATGAATTAAGTCATGTAAGGCAGTTTTCAGCACAGATGAAGAAGGCACACAATATAAAAGGTAATGTCTTTAGCGTCCAACCATCATTTCCGGGTTTTCCGTTCCGCCCGTCCTCTGCTTCCACTTGTTCCGGGGTCGCACAGCCCACCTTCGCAAATGTCTTCCCCGGCGTTTAGTTTCGGCTCCAACAACAATGTGTAGTTGTCTTGTACAACTTCTACACACGGGAAGCTAATGGCTAGTCAACAAGTGTTGTGGTGGCCCACTCGGGAAAACACTGCCCTCTAGCGTTTTGGAAGAGGATTTTCCCCCTGCTTATGGGCCCCCGCTATAAACCAATCAAGATGCTGTCAGCATACATGCTAACCCTCCCGAATTTCCCGGGAGACTCCCGAATTTCAGTGCCTCTCCCGAAAATCTCCCGGGACAACCATTCTCCCGAATTTCTCCCGATTTCCAGCCAGACAACAATATTGGGGGCGTGCCTTAAAGACACTGCCTTTAGCGTCCTCTCTCACCTGAAAAGGAGACTATTATATATGTCTCCGTTATCAATAGGTTTATCTATAACCCATAAAGTAGGCAGGCACAGAGCTATTTCTCAGCGTGTGTTTATTCCAGCCGGCACGTTCATACACTGACACACAACATCCGGATTCCCATCATGCATTGCTTCAAAACTACGGAAAGTAGTAATGTCCAAAAACATAACAGAGACGAAGCAGAAGAACGAAGAAGAGACAGTCATAGCTGCAAGCAACATCCCGTTCTCATTTGCGGATGTTTTCAACAAATCCGTTAAGGATATGTTCCCGGATTCAGAGATCGCTCGCCAGTACTCAAATGGCAGAACAAAGGCTACTCAAATAGTGAAAGGTAAGTGTCATTTTTTTTTTTTAAGTAAGCAGCAAGTACAGTACAGTTAGTAGAACAAATGTGTTTTCATTACTGTGTACTGTACTATATATATATATATATATATATATATATATATATATATATACCGTATTTTCCGCACTATAAGGCGCACCTAAAAACCACAATTTTTCTCAAAAGCTGACAGTGCGCCTTATAACCCGGTGCGCTTTATTACGATTCATTTTCATAAAGTTTCGGTCTCGCAACTTCGGTAAACAGCCGCCATCTTTTTTCCCGGTAGAACAGGAAGCGCTTCTTCTTCTACGCAAGCAACCGCCAAGGAAAGCACCCGCCCCCATAGAACAGGAAGCGCTTCTTCTTCTACTGTAAGCAACCACCCGCCCCCGGAAGAAGAAGAAAAAACGCGCGGATATCACCGTACGTTTCATTTCCTGTTACATCTGTAAAGACCACAAAATGGCTCCTACTACGCGACAAGGATCCGGTTCATAAAAAGACGCAATCTCTCCATCCGCACACGGATTACTACCGTATTTCACAGCAACTGATATTCCTGTGAACCGCACTGTGGAACGGGAGCACGTACGGTGAATATTCGCACCACAGGGAATGAGAAGTCATCCTTCACTGTGGTTCTAGCTTGCCATGCTAACTTCCACCCATGGTGATATTCAAAAGGAAGACCTTGCCAAAAGAGACCTTTCCAGCCGGCGTCATCATAAAAGCTAACTCGAAGGGATGGATGGATGAAGAAAAGATGAGCGAGTGGTTAAGGGAAGTTTACGCGAAGAGGCCGGGTGGCTTTTTTCACACAGCTCCGATGGCGAACACACCTTCACTAAGACGGGCAGACAGCGCCGGACGACATACGCCAACATCTGCCAGTGGATCGTAAATGCCTGGGCAGATATTTCGGTCACAACTGTGGTCCGAGCTTTCCGGAAGGCAGGATTCACAGAACTGCTGCACAACAACAGCGACACTGAATCCGATGACTTCGACGAGACGGAGCCGGCCATTTTTGGATCCCACGCTTGCGCAACTTTTCAATTCGGACACCGAAGACGAAGAATTCGAAGGATTTACGAATGAAGAATAACTTCAGAAGGTGAGCGCTATGTTTATTTTGTGTGTTGTGACATTAACGTTCGAGCAACATTATGTTGCTATTTATTGCTCTACACCATTTTGAATTTTACTATGTTTGTGATTGCACATTTGCGTACATTTTGGGACAGAGTTGTTAGAACGCTGGTTTTCAATATATTATTAAAGTTTGACTGAACTATCTGACTGTTTTTTTGACATTCACTTTAGCGCAGCGTTTTTTTGACATTCACTTTAGCGCAGCGTAGGCGCGGCTTATAGTCCGGGGCGGCTTATTGGTGGACAAAATTATGAAATATGTAATTCATAGAAGGTGCGGCTAATAATCCGGTGCGCCTTATAGTGCGGAAAATACGGTATATATATATATATATATATATATATATATATATATATATATATATATATATATATATATATATATATATATATATATACATACATATATATATATAAAATAAACACTTAAATTTCAGTGAATTCTAGCTATAAATATACTCCTCCCCCCCTTAACCCTGCCCCCCGGCCCCGCCCACCACGACCCCGCCCAATCTCCCGAATTCGGAGGTTTCAAGGTTGGCAAGTATGCGTAAGATCCACACCAAAACAACTAGTATTACTTCCTAGCATTATATCATGGCTACATATATTCACGTTTCATCCAACATATATTAACGTTGTTGCCCTAGGGGAAACTGGGTAACACACGGCACACTGACAAAGCGTAACCTATTGTTACTACAACAATCTACAAGGTTAATTTAGCTGGCTTCTCTTTCTTCCTCTCTATCTGCTTTGTTTTGTATTTCAAGTTATCATTACATATGTGCATTGTTGCATTTGAACAATTGTATTGTTGATAATAGAGGTGATTATTGTTATTATTCATTATCAGTGCTGCTATTTCTATTGGTATTTGTATTGCTCCATTTATAGCGTAATAATGCTCATTGTCATTTCTGTGTTATTAATATTTACTTCACTAACTGCATCTTTGATATCACTTTTACTATCATATTTGTACATATCCTATTTGCTGATGCTGTTCTGTTGTTGTTGTCTGTTTGTCTTAATCCCCTCTTGTCCCCACAATTTCCCCCTCTGTCTTCCTTTTTTTTCTTCTTTCTATCCCTCCTGCTCCGGTCCGACGGCGCCAAATAATAATATAAATACATTTCATAAAGTCAAACTTAAATAAGGCAACAAGAGAAGTGTCCCACACTTCTCTTTTGTAAAGTCAATCTGTACAGCCGATATAGATCATCTACATCAACTATATGATTTGTCTGAGTTAGGGATGTCCCGATCCAGGTTTTTGCACTTCCGATCCGATACCGATGTTGTTTTTGCACTTCCGATCCGATACCGATACTGACCGATACTGGCCTATCCGAGCATATATTAAAGTTTAAAGTTATTTAGCCTACTTAGTTGTCAGAATCATGTTGAAAAGGGTTTTAGTACTCTTGATAACAACTAGCCAGCTGAATTAGGGGAGTTTGAATAATACACAATGGTTGGTAACAAGAAACTGACCTGTTTATTCAAGGATAAACACAAAATAGACAAAATTATACATGACAAACAGAAATGGCATCATTGAACTAGGGCTGGGCGATATGGCCTTTTTTTAATATTGTGATATTTTAAGGCCATATCGCGATACACGATATATATCTGGATATTTTGCCTTAGCCTTGAATGAACACTTGATGCATATAATCACAGCAGTATGAT
>NC_084566.2:4854124-4929124 GCF_033978685.3 Nerophis lumbriciformis
TGAGTTGGGAAATTGTGTTAGATGTAAATATAAACGGAATACAATTATTTGCAAATCATTTTCAACCCATATTCAGTTGAATATGCTATAAGACAACATATTTGATGTTCAAACTGATATACTTTTTTTTTTTTGCAAATAATCACTATCTTTAGAATTTGATCCCAGCAACACGTGACAAAGAAGTTGGGAAAGGTGGCAATAAATACTGATAAAGTTGAGGAATGCTCATCAAACACTTATTTGGAACATCCCACAGGTGAACAGGCAAATTGGGAACAGGTGGGTGCCATGATTGGGTATAAAAGTAGATTCCATGAAATGCTCAGTCATTCACAAACAAGGATGGGGCGAGGGTCACCACTTTGTCAACAAATGCGTTAGCAAATTGTTGAACAGTTTAAGAAAAACCTTTCTCAACCAGCTATTGCAAGGAAATTAGGGATTTCACCATCTGCGGTCCGTAATATCATCAAAGGGTTCAGAGAATCTGGAGAAATCACTGCACGTAAGCAGCTAAGCCCGTGACCTTTGATCCCTCAGGCTGTACTGCATCAACAAGTTTTTGGAAACTGTGGACGTCGTGTCCTCCGGACCAAAGAGGAAAAGAACCATCCAGATTGTTATAGGCGCAAAGTTGAAAAGCTAGCATCTGTGATGGTATGGGGGTGTATTAGTGCCCAAGACTTGGGTAACTTACACATCTGTGAAGGCGCCATTAATGCTGAAAGGTACATACAGGTTTTGGAGCAACATATGTTGCCATCCAAGCAACGTTACCATGGACGCCCCTGCTTATTTCAGCAAGACAATGCCAAGCCACGTGTTACATCAACATGGCTTCATAGTAAAAGAGTGCGGGTACTAGACTGGCCTGCCTGTAGTCCAGACCTGTCTCCCATTGAAAATGTGTGGCGCATTATGAAGCCTAAAATACCACAACAGAGACCCCCGGACTGTTGAACAACTTAAGCTGTACATCAAGCAAGAATGGGAAAGAATTCCACCTGAGAAGCTTAAAAAATGTGTCTCCTTAGTTCCCAAACGTTTACTGAGTGTTGTTAAAAGGAAAGGCTATGTAACACATTGGTGAACATGCCCTTTCCCAACTACTTTGGCACGTGTTGCTGCCATGAAATTCTAAGTTAATTATTATTATTATCATTATTATTATTATATTATTTGCAAAAAAAAAAAAATAAGTTTATGAGTTTGAACATCAAATATCTTGTCTTTGTAGTGCATTCAATTGAATATGGGCTTAAAAGGATTTGCAAATCATTGTATTCCGTTTATATTTACATCTAACAATTTCCCAACTCATATGGAAACGGGGTTTGTATAAGCCGCGTATATATATATATATATATATATATATATATATATATATATATATATATATATATATATATATATATATATATGTTGTGAAATGAGTTATTCACACACAACATTTTTATAATTGTTTATTTACATTCCGTAATTATTTCCAAATGGTGCCTGTAACACAGCAGTAAAACGGCTAAAAACTAAAGTCTTCGTCATGGACCCACTAGCAGCTGAAGCTAGCTCTCCAATCAACTGAACAGACTCAATAACTCCACGGTGACGTTTTTTGGTGAATTTCCTGAGTAATTTGTGAAAGTGAAACAATACAATCATAATGCCGTTGTAAGTTAATATTACTAACACAGACACTTGTAGACGTGTTAGAATGTTAGTTAATGCCAACGACGCTAGCTATGCATGAAAATGATGGTACATTTGGAGAGTGTGGGGTGTGGTTTCATTCGCGGACATCTTGGAGACAGACTCAAAAAAACGTGTTATAAAATTGACTGAAGCAAAAGTTATACTCCACTAAATGTACACCAAAGCATCTCCCATGTGTATTATCTAGACCAGGGTTTGTTAACCTTTTTTAACCTTTTTCACAACAAATATTAACACTAAATTAGACATCTTACCCTAGTGCATTCAGTAATATCTAACGTACTTACTGTTTACAACCTTGTCAAATGATATGAAACCATGTGTTCATCAAAGCGATCATCATTTATTTAACACAAACTTTAGGCTTAGGTCAGGCTGATTAGAAAAATAAGTAATAACCAAATGTACTGGTTAATAAGGGAACCGTAAATAACTGACAAAAATAAATGTACGTACAATTAGGTGTTGTTAAAGTAAACTAAATTAATCATGAATATGTTTATTAATTAAACTATCAATAAAATCAAAATGCAAATGAAAATACAGCTTCACTACTTAAGTCATAATTGTTGCGCTTAAAGGCCTACTGAAATGTGATTTTCTTATCTAAACGGGGATAGCAGGTCCATTCTATGTCATACTTGATCATTTCGCGATATTGCCATATTTTTGCTGAAAGGATTTAGTAGAGAACATCGACGATAAAGTTCGCAACTTTTGGTCGCTGATAAAAAAACCTTGCCTCTACCGGAAGTAGCAGACGCGTGACGTCACAGGTTGTGGAGCTCCTCACATCTGCACATTGTTTACAATCATGGCCACCAGCAGCAAGAGCGATTCGGACCGAGAAAGCGACGATTTCCCCATTAATTTGAGCGAGGATGAAAGATTTGTGGATGAGGAAAGTGAGAGTGAAGGACTAGAGGGCAGTGGGAACGATTCAGATAGGGAAGATGCTGTGAGAGGCGGGTGGGACCTGATATTCAGCTGGGAATGACTAAAACAGTAAATAAACACAAGGCATATATATACTCTATTAGCCACAACACAACCAGGCTTATATTTAATATGCCACAAATTAATCCCGCATAACAAACACCTCCCCCCTCCCGTCAATATAACCCGCCAATACAACTCAAACACCTGCACAACACACTCAATCCCACAGCCCAAAGTACCGTTCACCTCCCCAAAGTTCATACAGCACATATATTTCCCCAAAGTCCCCAAAGTTACGTACGTGACATGCACATAGCGGCACGCACCTAAGGGCAAGCGATCAAATGTTTGGAAGCCGCAGCTGCATGCGAACTCACGGTACAGCGTCTGCACATCCAACTCAAAGTCCTCCTGGTAAGAGTCTCTGTTGTCCCAGTTCTCCACAGGCCAATGGTAAAGCTTGACTGTCATCTTTCAGGAATGTAAACAATGAAACACCGGCTGTGTTTGTGTTGCTGCAGCCGCCCGCAATACACCGCTTCCCACCTACAGCTTTCTTCTTTGCTGTCTCCATTGTTCATTGAACAAATTGCAAAAGATTCACCAACACAGACGTCCAGAATACTGTGGAATTTTGCGATGAAAACAGACGACTTAATAGCTGGCCACCATGCTGTCCCAAAATGTCCTCTACAATCCGTGACTCACGCGCAGACGTCATCATACCGAGACGTTTTCAGCAGGATATTTCGCGCAAAATTTAAAATTGCACTTTAGTAAGCTAACCCGGCTGTATTGGCATGTGTTGCAATGTTAAGATTTCATCATTGATATATAAACTATCAAACTGCGTGGTCAGTAGTAGTGGGTTTCAGTAGGCCTTTAAGAAACGTATCTATGACTTTAGCCGTAGACTTCTTCTGTTCATTTGAGATGATCATTACTGCCACAACTGATGGAAAAGTGTATTACAACTGAGTACTGCCGCAGACTACATGGACCACAGCTGAAAAAACTGATATTTCTTGGCAGCCCTACTAGGGGGCACTTGCGGGCCTAGGGTTAAAAACACTGATCCGCACCACAAGGAAGTATTTTAAATGTTGATTAAAATCCCAAAATGTTTTCCATTGAATATAAGACAACCTGTCTTTTTCAGAAGACAGTATGTGAAAACTATAGCAGTTTTCTGTTAAAAAGATTCCATAACTTTAAACTGGATACGATTCAGGACTTTGGTCATAGCTAATGACAGCACAATTAATAGTCGATATGGATTGAAAGTCGATGTAAAAAAACAAAACGAAAAGCATCCCAACACAAAAGTATTAAACGATAAGACCAGGGGTAATGCTACAGAAAATTATCGAGGACCAGACCCCATAATTCCACCCATCTGTCCATATCCTACCATTTGTACTCGCAGAAAAACCTGCTGACTTTGGGCAAATGGCAGACTACACCCTGGACTAGTTGCCAATCAATCACAAGGATAAACCAAGACATATAGGTCAATGCTACGCCGCTAACAATGGTAGAGTTGTATAAAGTCACCACGAGCCCCACAAATGTCCGGCTGGATGAATAGAAAGAAACCCCATGAGGCACTTTCAGAAGTTCTACCCAGAGGAGAGGAAGTTACATCTGCCCAGGGATGACCAACTGCATATTTTGTTTTCCTGCAATACTGATTGTTCATGTACAACACAAGGACGAGTGGACAATACTGTTCATACAGGGTTGTTATCGTTCTTCTTCAGGGTCTCACAATCGCAGGAAGAGACCTATCCCATCCCCTAAGAAGCACAAACACCACTTTGTCTACTATCACCAGAAGACTGCACAAGACATGGAAGGTTTATCGAGAAAGGAAAAATGACAACATCCCCGGAGGAGATAAAACTTTACCGGTGGAAAAGTTTGAAGCCGTGGCTTCCCTTTTGCATTGTTCCTCGGTGACACACAGTCCATAAATTTGTTGGAAATCTCATAGGAGATGTTTAGTGGCTCAGTATTGATTGATATCGTTCACAGACACATATTTATGGAGTGATGGACATGTTGGCCTTCGCAACGTGATTTGGGAAGCCATAATTTAGCGAAGCCTTTCTCTGGCCCCAACTTTCGATCTTTTTGAGAGCCGACCAGGACATATTTCACTTTTTTCCACATCTCTTTCCACAGCCTTTGTTGTGTTTGGAGGCAAGGAGGTGAACGCCGGTCCTGAGTGATCGTCTACAGCAGGGGTGTCAAACTCAAATACAGAGTGGGCCAAAATGTAAAACTGAACAAAGCCGCGGGCCAAGGTTGAACAAATTAACCTTTTAATAGGGACCCAAACAAGTTTTGCATTGAATATTGAACAAGCAAGGCTTGTATAACTTTATAGTGACATGCAAAATCGAGTTTCAAATAATAATAATAATAAAAAAATATCAATGGCATATCAAATACAATTTAAATGAAAATTGAATGCCTCTTTTCTATTTGCAGCCTTCTGAGGTAAATATCAACATTAACTTTTTCCACAGGCTAATGAATTAGAAAATAAAATAACAATGAATAAACCAACCATTCAGGACTTTAAACTGCTCAGTTTGCAACACACTGATCTAATCTGATGATACCAAGCCAGATACCTGCCATCTTTTCTTGGATGCTAGTTCATTAATGTCGGGGCTCAGGCTTTGGGCTGAGGCATCTTTCATTATCGAACAAAGTTGTTCATCAGTCATTATACCTCATAGTCCACCCGGACCACAGTCTTGGGGCCGTGCTTTAAAGGCAGTGTGTTTATCGTCCTCCACGAGCTGTCGTCACGTCTGCTTTTCATCCATTCCAACAACGTGCCGGCCCGATCACAAAATATGTGCGGCTTCAGGACGCACACACATGTGAATGCAATGCATACTTGGCCAACAGCGATACAGGTTACACTGACGGTGCCCGTATAAATAACTTTAACACTGTTAGATATATGCGCCACACTGTGAATCCGCACCAAACACATTTCGGGAGAACATCCGCACAGTAACACAACATAAACACAACAAAACAAATACCCAGAATCCCATGCAGTATTGTGCCGGATAATGCAGCCCCGGGGTAGAATGCACCCCTTGACGGGAGTGTTACATCAACTAAAGCCCACACTTAAAGTTTTCACGTGCAAGATTGAATCTATTTAAAAAAGTTATTTAATAAGAAGCCAAAAGTGCTAAAACAATAATGTTGGAGGAGTTGGAGGAGTTGTGAATGAATGCAGTCGCAGCTGGGCCACAACATTAGGTACACCTGCAGACTGCAGCACGGATTTCATATTTCATTCATTCACAACTCCTCCAACACGAACATTATTGATTTTCAACTTTTGGCTTCTTATTAAATAACTTTTTTAAATAGATTCAATCTTGCACGTGGAAACTTTAAGTGTGGGCTTTAGTTGATACAACACTCCCGTCAGGGGGTGCATTCTACGACGGGGGTGCATTATCCGGCACAACACCGGGCTGCAATATACACCCCCGCTACCACCAAACCCCCCCCCCCCCTCTGTGCGTCGGTTGAGGTGGGCAGGGTTGGGGGGGGCGGGGTTTGGTGGTAGCGGGTGTGTATATTGCAGCCCGGAAGAGTTAGGGCTGCATGGGATTCTGGGTATTTGTTTTGTTGTGTTTATGTTGTGTTACTGTGCGGATGTTCTCCCGAAATGTGTTTGTCATTCTTGTTTGGTGTGGCGCATATTTCTAACAGTGTTAAAGTTATTTATACGGGCACCGCCAGTGTAATCTGTATTGCTGTTGGCCAAGTATGCGTTTGCATTCACGTGTGTGTGCGTGCTGAAGCCGCACACATTATGTGACAGGGCCAGCATTCGTTAGACTGGGTGACAAGCGGACGTGACGATTTTTGGGAGGGGCAATGAAATTTGAGAGTCTCCCAGGAGGGTTGGCAAGTATGTATTAGCGGTGAATGCGGTGTTACCGCGGAACCGCCGCTGAATATAATCGGTGGGCCAGCTCTAGGGTTAATTTGATATCGCCTCAAGGGCCAAGTGAAATTACACGGCAGGCCAAATTTGGCCCGCGGGCCAGAGTTTGACACCCATGGTCTACAGGATGTCAGTGGAGTGTTGCTGACTTGGATGCGATCCATTTTGCACAGCAAACAGTTGGCTGGCGACACCCACACGTGTTGTTGATGCAAGAGATGGATTGCAAGCTGCAGACTCTCAGTCGCTCCTTCAAGGAGACGTTCCAGCCCCTTTGGCTCCCACCTCCTTGCCTTCTCCTCTCAGCAAAGCGTGGCCCCCGCAGATGTCGCGTTTTAAGGAAGCGGTGAACTCGCAATGACTTGGAAACCATTTCAAAGGAAGCCTGTCATCCGTACTTCAAGTGGTCTTGGTTTGATCATGAATCGAGCACACCGGCAGTGAACGACAAACCACGAGTGTCCTCAACGTTCTTATTTTTGGGTGAAGCTGTCCACAGACATGATACCAATTAGTGTGCTACAACATTCTCAAGCTGACTCCAAGAGCAATTTCCAGTGTACGACCACAATGACAACCCGGCATCCATCCCCAATTTCCTTAAGACCATCCTGTTCCAAAAGCCCTCAACTGGGGAGGCCCTGTGGAAGTAGAGCGTGAAACCAGCCAACGTGGCGGGGGCTGCCAACAACTTTCTCTGGGGAAATCACACAAGACTTAGTCAAATCGCACAAGCGCTGGCAGGGCTGTTTCCTTTTGTAAGAGGGAAAGGGGAGGGGAGAAGGCATAAGATGGTAAAGGTGGAGACAAATGGGTCAAATGCCCGTGGGAGAGGTGACCTATGGAGAATAGCAAATGAGTAAATGGAGTATGGTAAGTGGTTATTAGTGGTAGGGCGGGGCCAATACACCTGTCCACTGGCCCTTGGGATGTGTTCCTTGTTTTAAGAGGCCTTTCCGAACATGATCAATTATTCTACACATATCCTTATATGAACAGCAGTTACCACAATTACCGATTTTACCAGAGTATAAGATGGCAATGTTTTCTGAAAAAAATAAATAAACACTGTAAAAAAACAGGGTCCACAGTCTTGTGATTAGGGACGTAACGATAAACGGTATCACTCCTGGCGGTTAGTACCATATTTTTCGGACTATAAGTCAGTTTTTTTCATAGTTTGGCCGGGCTCCAGTGCGACTTATATATGTTTTTTTCCTTCTTTATTATGCATTTTCGGCAGGTGCGACTTATACTCCGGTGCGACTTATACTCCGAAAAATACGGTATTAAAGTTAAAAAGTTAAAGTACCAACGATTATCACACACACACTGGGTGTGGTGAAATTTGTCCTCTGCATTTGACCCATCCCCTTGTTCACCCCTGGGAGGTGAGGGGAGCAGTGAGCAGCAGCGGTGGCCACGCCCGAGAATAATTTTTGGTGAGTTAACCCTTAATTCCAACCCTTGATGTGGAGTGCCAAGCAGGGAGGTAATGGATTCCATTTTTATAGTCTTTGGTATGACTTGGCCGGGGTTTGAACTCACAACCTACCGATCTCAGGGCGGACACTCTAACCACTAGGCCACTACCATATTAACATAAAACGATCGAAAAACTCTGATTGATAACTTCACTCATGGAATGACAGACAGCTCGCTAGCTTAAATGCTAACATGAAAACAAGGAACATTAACGTATTTCCCCATAAGAAACAACATACCCCGATCTAAACTTACATAAACACATCGCTGTCAGAGCATCTCAGCCATCGGACATAGAAGCTGTGCTCTCTTAGACTGGGATCGTTCTATACTCCGAGGAATACGCTGCGTTCAAGGACTGCTGAACACAGTAGGACACAACACCTGCCAGAAATAATAGATAAGAGATTTTATTTGTTATGCGCTTTTTTTTTTGCAATCAATCTTAAAGTGCTTAGCCATTAAAGCAGATAAAATACTAAATCACTATCAGTGAAGCATAAGAGGCACAAAACATGCAAAACAGTGGGTTTTTCTACCGCAGTGACTATTGACTGGAGTTTTTTTTTTTTTTTTAAGTGTCTCTAAGTACTTTTTGAGCACATTCAACAATACCGCGATGATAATAATGATGTCATTTTGGTCATGAAATGTTCATATGGTTAGAACCCTACCTGTGATTAATGCATGCAAAACAATGCTGCTGTCAAAGGACCAGGTGAGTCAGAGCCTGCTTTGCAGTCGCTCAAACACACACCCACACACACACACGCACACACACACACACACACACACACACACACACACACACACACACACACACACACACACACACACACACACACACACACATTATTGTATTTGTTACCTTCTTGAGACCTATGAAAAATGGCTACCTTTTTAGGACCACCCTTTCTAGATATATATGAATGTGTATTTACAACATTAATAATATATACAAACTATGCAAATATAAAAAAGCCTGTTGTGAAAAATAAGTTGGAATTTCACAAGAAGGTCACAATTTCACAAGAAAAACTTGGAATTTTGGCAGTATTATAATAAAAGTCGTACTTTTACTCAATGCAAGTCAAGATTTTACAAGAACAACTGCGATATGATAAATGTTGGAATTTTACTCAATAACAGTCGCAATTTTACAAGAAAAGCTTAAAATTAGGGATTTCCGATAATGGCTTTTTGCCGATATCCGATATTCCGATATTGTCCAACTCTTTAATTACCGATACCGATATCAACCGATACCGATATCAACCGATATATACAGTCGTGGATATTAAAAAATTATTACGCTTAATTTGGACAACCAGGTATGGTGAAGATAAGGTACTTTTTAAAAAAAATAAAATAAAATAAAATAAAATAAATACATTTAAAATATTGTCTTGAATAAAAAAGAAAGTAAAACAATATAAAAACAGTTACATAGAAACTAGTAATTAATGAAAATGAGTAAAATTAACTGTTAAAGGTTAGTACTATTAGTGGACCAGCAGCACGCACAATCATGTGTGCTTACGGACTGTATCCCTTGCAGACTGTATTGATATATATTGATATATAATGTAGGAACCAGAATATTAATAACAGAAAGAAACAACCCTTGTGTGTGAATGAGTGTAAATGGGGGAGGGAGGTTTTTTGGGTTGATGCACTAATTGTAAGTGTATCTTGTGTTTTTTATGTTGATTTAATAAAAATAAAAAATAAAAAATAAAAAATAAAAAAACGATAAAAAAAACTGATACCGATAATTTCCGATATTACATTTTAACGCATTCATCGGCCGATAATATCGGCAGGCCGATATAATCGGACATCTCTACTTAAAATGTTGGCAATTTTATGAAAGGAGTTGTAATTTCACTTGACAAAAGTCAAAATTTTCTAAGAAAACTTAAAAATGTTGGCAATATTATAATAATCTGATTTTTATTTGGCAAAATTATGACAAAAGTCATAATTTTACTCAAAAAAGTTCACTATTTTACAAGAACAACAACAAAATTGGCAATATTGTGATAACAGTCAGAATTTTATATGACAAGTGTCAACATTTTGCATTAAAAAGTAATAATTTTACATAAAAAAGTAATAATTTTACGAGAAAATATTGCAATATTACAGAAACAGAAAGAATATGAGAAGTTGTTCCCAATTTTATAAGAAAAAAGTCGACACATTGTGAGCAAAAGACTGCTTTTAGTTAATTGATTAAATTTTTTACATTTTTTTGTTTGTAATTGTTTTTTAATCTTCATTATTTACTTCAAGTCATTACAGTATGTCTCTACATACATATTTATTTATTTTTTTTAAATTAATTTTGGCCAAAAGGGGGCGCATTTCAATATCTTACACACACTTGTTATTTCATATGTTGACCAGAGGCGGAGCACTTCTAAAAGCGACACACGCTCAATTTGAAAAATCCCTCCTTTTTTGGGACCACCCTTATTTTGATAGATTTCACCACCAGGGGTGCAAATGAGACATTCTCTATTAGATGCAATGTTATTGGGACCATGGTTTATGTCATCACTTGTTCACACCTCCTCATATGGAAGCTACTTCTCCTTCTTGGTGTCTCAAGAAGGGTAGAAACACACACACACACACACACACACACACACAAGTGGAGAGATGCAGCCGCGACACACGGAGCCTTGTAGCAAATGAGTCAACAACAAAGGAGCAGTTCTGGTGCTAATTTTTAGATAATGGTGATGAACAAAGTCATCAGTCAACAACTATCACGCAGCCAAGAAATATAATTAGATATGACAAATGGAATATTATTTCAATGAGATTGTCGAAAAAAAGGTGTTGTCTTATATCCGGTGGCTCTAATGAGGAATGGGCCTCATAAACTCTAATTATGTGCAGTTGTTGATGGATTATGTTCTGAAGCAAAATGGAGTGCACTTCCTGCTGGAACCAGCACAGGTGCTGTTAATTCAGTTCATTTCTGGTACGAATTCAGCTTTCGCCAGCCTAATCGCCGCCTTTGTGTCTTTGCTCCCAGTGCTGCCCACACTGGTGTGTGAATGGGAATGAGTGGTCAGCCAATTGGTAGCGTGCTTCTACTAGGGTTGTCTCGAGACTAATATTTTGGTACCGGTACCAAAATGTATTGCAATACTTTTCTAAATAAAGGGGACCACAAAAAATGGCATCATTGTCTTTATTTGCACAAAACATCTTAGGGTACATTAAACATATGTTTCTCATTGCAATGTAGTCCTTAAATAAAATAGTGAACATACTAGACAACTTGTCTTTTAGTAGTAAGTAAACAAACAAAGACTCCTAATTAGTCTGCTGATGTATGCAGTAACATATTGTGTCATTTATCATTCTATTTTGTCAACATTATGAGGGACAAACTGTAAAAAATATTATTAATCTACTTGTTCATTTACTGTTAATATCTGCTTATTTTCTGTTTTAACATGTTCTATCTACACTTCTGTTAAAATGTAATAATCACTTATTCTTCTCTTGTTTGATACTTTACATTAGTTTTGGATGATACCGCAAATGTAGGTATCGATCCGATACCAAGTAGTTGCAGGATCATACATTGGTCATATTGAAAGTCTTCATGTATTGATGTAATCATAGTTGTATTGATGAGATACACTTTTGTACTTGGTATCCTTACAGTGGATGTCAGGTGTAGATCCACCCATGGCATTTGTTTACATTGTGACACCAGTGAGCTATTGTATCCTCCTACGGTGTGTAGTGAAGCATATTTAGCTATAATCTTGTCCTCCAGTGATAACGGAACTTGTAAAAAACTCACTTTATTTGTCGCCATGGAGGCCAGGATTAGTGATTTAGAAGTAGCTAAAACACTGCCGACTGTGAATGGATGTTAGCTGCTAGCTAGCTAGCTATGTCTTAAAGCACCTCTTCCTGAGGGCGTTTCAGTGTTATAACTTCACCTTTATCTTTAGTTTTTACACCAAAATGCGTCCATTCTCTCTTTTCTGTCTACACCCTGTGTCTGCTTGTAAGTACTCTGTGTGCTGCCGAACATGCTCCTCTTCTTGTAAAAGCAGCAATGTCACGACGTGACGACGCACGATAATGCCCGTTAAAAAAAATAAATGGCGAACCGGTATTTTTCAGGGTATAGTACCGTTTTTGACTCCTTAGTACCGCGATACTATACTAATACCGGTATACCGTACAACCCTAGCTTAAACTTGTGATGTGACAAAATGTGCCGAGGCTTCAGTGTGTCGAGGAATGGAGGGGATGTTTCCACGGAGCCCGTATCGAGCCTTGCTTCATGTAGGTGAGGAGCCGGAAATGACGAGGCCACTTCGTGACGCAGTTCCGATATTGCGAGGCTATTCAACAACACATAAACCGCCAAAGCTTCATTGAAAGTGTGGCCATTTGAAAGCCACGGTCTGTTTGGAATCTGGATAGAAAATAAACATTTTATTTTTAAATGAGAATCAAATAACGGTGAAAGATATTGAATTTGAGGGCAAATGTAATCGCTCCGTGAGCAGTATGAATTCGACAAAATCGAAACAAAACAATATATATAAATGCATTGTGCTGACTTCACTGGATGCGTAAAGGTCAACGCATTTACCTTTTATGCCACAAGCCGTGGGTTCGATTCTCGACAGAGTCATTATTTAATGTCAGCAATTGTCTTACAAGGAGATTCACTACGTATTGGTGGTGGTAAGCTACTATCAGTGTCGGGTTGGTTACTGAAAAGCAGTAACTAGTTACAGTTACTAGTTACTTCATTTCAAAAGTAATTCAGTTACTAACTCAGTTACTTACACCAAAAAGTAATGCGTTACTGTGAAAAGTAACTATTTAGTTACTTATTTTTTCTTTTTTTTTTAAAGCTCCAATTAATGCCCTTTTAGCCTTCATTTCAGTACTGTTATTGCACTGGAGAATAATACAATGTGTTGATCAACTTGACATGCATTTGCATCACTCAACTCTGCTAAGCCATGTGGTCTACATACAACACACAAAGACAAAGATATGTTACAAAGGCCAATTTGTTTCTGGCCAGAACAAATTGACAAAACTATTTTAAATAGCTGCAACATAACATACATAAGTAACAAACAGCATAATAACAGCATAGATGTAAACCAAGAAAGGCACACACTACATACACAAAGTCTAACCAGGCATTTTCTTCCTCAAGTAATTCTTATACAAAATCATGTCTGAAACCCAGAACACTACACATTTCCCCAGTTTTAGTTTAGAGATAAGGAAAGATTGGCCTGGCCCACTAGGATCCCTCTTTATGTTTGTGAACTTTATAGTCTATACATTTAGAGTGATGTGATAATCAAACACTCTCGAAGTCTAGAATGAAAGAGTATAAAAGAGAATTGACAGCAACGTTCCCTCTCAGGAGCGCGCATGTGCAATTGCGCACTGCTCAAATATATGCCATGCACAAAATCAAATAAAAAAATAAGCGCATAACAATTTTCGACACGACACGGACACGACAGAGAAAACCGTTTTCGTCATCATTGTTCAAATATTGTAACGTCTGTCGAGACGCTTTGAGGACATGAATTCCATCCATCACTTTACTGAGCAAAACTCTTTACTGTCGGCCATAAACACATCACCAAAACATTAGTAAAAAAAATGATATCTAGCAAAACTGGTCATTTTCTGCAGTACAAACCAGACCAAAAGCAACTTTGTTATATCAACAGCAGCCGCTCGCTCTCTCACGTGCGCCAACACTTGCACATATGGCACTTAGCCAGTGATGCGTTTACAGCCACACAAAAAGTCGGACAACTCCAACACCACACATAAAGTGTCATTCCAGGTCGTTACACTATGATTTACCAATCAAATGTGTGCTTATTCTAGTGTCATTTATTAGGAATCTTAATTTATAAATATTAATCATTAAATGCTGTTAGTATATTAAATAAATACTAATAAAAATATATTTTTTACAAACAGGAAGTTGCAGGAATGTACACATGATCCCCTGCTTACATCTCATTGTGCAACATGTGAATGTTTTAATGGGAACTAAATGCAATGTCTGAAAGGGGTACAAATTATTTCCAAAGCAGGACCTCCACCCAGACAAACAATACAAGTACACAGTTCATGAAAAACAATATTTTTTGTTATTGTCATTATAAGTGGGCCTAAATACTTATATTAGAAATGGAAATGACTGCTGTCATTTGATTCTAATAATAAGAGAATGTTGTCTGTCTATCTGTGTTGGCCCTGTGATGAGGTGGGGACTTGTCCAGGGTGTACACTGCCTTCCGCCCGAATGCAGCTGAGATAGGCTCCAGCGACCCCGAAAGGGACCAGCGGTAGAAAATGGATGGATGGATGGAGATGTAAGTTGTTATTTAGTGAGGTTTGGGACAGGTGTGCTGCTGGTGTAGCCACAGTGTGCACGTCTAAAGTTGCTCACATGGACTCCACTCAATGCTCAGGGACTTTTTGCATTTGCTCACACATGAACAATTAGAGGGAACATTGATTGACAGAGTGTGTGTACCTTCAGCGGTGAATGGTGGTGGTGGTGGTGGAGGTGAAGTGGCATCAGAGTCTCTGTCTCTCTTTACTAGCTTCGTCGAAGCATGTTGCTAAGTAGCTTGTTTCAGCAGATTTGAATTGCTGTTTTGGGCAGTAGATGGCATCTTTGATCCAAAGCACAAATTACATTTAACTAAAATGTTATTTTCTTTGTGCTCGACAAAAGAAAAGTAGTGAAAATATCTCCATGTTAGCAAACTCGATTTCTGGCTCCGCCATGATCAGACACGCCCCCCCCCTTTGCTCCCCACACTCACACTCAGACACACCCACACAGAGCGCATGTCTCTCTCTCTTCTCCGGCTTGTGACACAAGAAGAATCAGAACGACACAGCAGCCCTCCGATAAAACACACTTTATACTACATAAAAAGTAACGTAAAATAACGCAGTAACGCATCATGTAGTAACGGTAACGGAGTTACTGAATATAAAAAAATAACGCGTTAGATTACTAGTTACTTTGTAACGCGTTAGTCCCAACACTGGCTACTATACAGTGGTGGTCCGTCAAGGCCAGCAAGGCCTTCTCTGCTGGCCTAACATAACCAGAAATCATGATCATAATTAAAGATAAGTCATGTTTTATTTATTTTCCCTAAAAATCTAAAAGTATTCATATTCTCTTCATGTCATATTATGCTCCTTACAGTGCTGTTGTTTTTAGTTTATAGAGTGTTTTTCCAGTCAGAATTCAGCTAGCTTATTCTTTAGCTTATTCCATGCTGTACCAAATCTGCCTTCAGTATCAACAATGTATGTGCACTGTAAGTGAACGGGCATATTATTTCCTTCCGTTGTTGACTATTTTTTCATACGGTGTTGATGTGGGTGTGGGCATTTTGTGGGTGTGGCACCGAACGGAGATGTTGACATGCGGAGTTTCAAACACTCTTCATTCTCTAGCGCATGGGTGTCAAACTCTGGCCCGCGGGCCAAATTTGTAATTTCACTTGGCCCTTGAGGGGATATCAAATTAACACTGGAGCTGGCCTGCCGATTATATACAGCGGCGGTGCCGCGGAAACGCCTCATTCATCGCTAATTCTCATACTTACCAACCCTCCCGGAAGACTCCCAATTTCACTGCCCCTCCCAATAATAGTCACATCCGCTTTTCATCCAGTCCAACGAGTGCTGGCCCAGTCACATAACATGTGCGGGTTCTGCACACACACTAGTGAATGAAACACATACTTAATCAACAACGATACAGGTTACACTGAGGGTGCCCGTGTAAACAACTTTTACACTGTTAGAAATATACGCCACACTGTGAACCCACACCAAACAAGAATGACAAACACATTTCGGGAGAACATCCGCACCGTAACACAACATAAACACAACAGAACAAATACCCAGAACCCTTTGAAGCACTAACTCTTCCGAGACGCTACAAGGTGTGTGTGTGTGTGTGTGTGTGTGTGTGTGTGTGTGTGTGTGTGTGTGTGTGTGTGTGTGTGTGTGTGTGTGTGTGTGTGTGTGTGTGTGTGGGGGGGAAAAGTTAGTGCTACAAAGGGTTCTGGGTATTTGTTCTGTTGTGTTTATGTTGTGTTACGGTGCGGATGTTCTCCCAAAATGTGTTTGTCATTCTTGTTTGGTGTGGGTTCACAGTGTGGCGTATATTTCTAACAGTGTAAAAGTTGTTTATACGGGCACCCTCTGTGTAACCTGTATCGCTGTTGATTAAGTATGCATTGCATTCACATGTTTATGCATACAGACGCCTGCATATATTGTGTGATCGGGCCGGCACGTTGTTAGAATGGATGAAAAGCGGACGTGACGACAGCTTGTAGTCGACGTTAAAGGCAGTGCCTTTAAGGCACGCCCTCAAGACTGTGGTCCGAGCGGACTACGAGATATAATGACTGATGAACACCTTCGTTTGATAATGAAGGTTGCCTCAGCTCAAAGCCTGAGCCCCGACATTAATGAACTAGCATCCAAGAAAAGATGGCAGGTATCTGGCTTGGTATCATCAGATTAGATCAGTGTGTTGCAAACTGAGCAGTTTAAAGTCCTGAATGGTTGGTTTATTCATTATTTTATTTTCAAATGTATTAGCCTGTGGAAAAAGTTAATGTTGATATTTACCTCAGAAGGCTGCAAATAGACAATAGGCATTACATTTTTATTTAAAATGTATTTGATATGCCATTGATATTTTTTAATTATTATTATTATTATTTGAAACTCGATTTTGCATGTCACTATAAAGTTATATAAGCCTTGCTTGTTCAATATTTAATGCAAAACTTGTTTGGGTCCCTATTAAAAGGTTTATTTGTTCAACCTTGGCCCGCGGCTTTGTTCAGTTTTACATTTTGGCCCACTCTGTGTTTGAGTTTGACACCCCTGCTCTAGCGGGTGACTCTTCAAATGATGCTACATTAGCAGTGGTGCTACTTTTTGTAGCAACGCTTTTGCCGCATAACTGTTCAACATCTTCCCGCTTGAAGCCAAACCACCACCGGACGATGGACCCCGTGCTGTTTTTCTTGGGAATTAATTCTTCCTTCATTTGTTAACAGATTTGCACCTTCTCTCTCTCGTATTACCACCCGCACCGCACCGTTAGCATCACAGCTAACGTTACCATGTCACTACCTGTCTGCTCCGCGGGAGCGTGTGACGTTGCACACGTGACGTATGTAAGAAGGTGCGCTTGTTTTAAAGGGGAACATTATCACAATTTCAGAATGGTTAAAACCATTAAAAAAAAATTCAAAATTTTACCCATCACACAATATCCCTAAAAAAAGCTTCAAAGTGCCTGATTTTAACCATCGTTATATACACCCGTCCATTTTCCTGTGACGTCACATAGTGAAGCCAACACAAACAAACATGGCGGAAAGAACAGCAAGCTATAGCGACATTAGCTCGGATTCAGACTCGGATTTCAGCGGCTTAAGCGATTCAACAGATTACGAATGTATTGAAACGGATGGTTGTAGTGTGGAGGCAGGTAGCGAAAACGAAATTGAAGAAGAAACTGAAGCTATTGAGCCATATCGGTTTGAACCGTATGCAAGCGAAACCGACGAAAACGACACGACAGCCAGCGACACGGGAGAAAGCGAGGACGAATTCGGCGATCGCCTTCTAACCAACGATTGGTATGTGTTTGTTTGGCATTAAAGGAAACTAACAACTATGAACTAGGTTTACAGCGTCCATCCATCCATCCATCCATCTTCTTCCTATTATCCGAGGTCGGGTCGCGGGGGCAGCAGCCTAAGCAGGGAAGCCCAGACTTCCCTCTCCCCAGCCGCTTCGTCCAGCTCCTCCCGGGGGATCCCGAGGCGTTCCCAAGCCAGCCGGGAGACATAGTCTTCCCAACGTGTCCTGGGTCTTTCTCGTGGCCTCCTACCGGTCGGACATGCCCTAAACACCTCCTTAGGGAGGCGCTCGGGTGGCATCCTGACCAGATGCCCGAACCACCTCATCTGGCTCCTCTCGATGTGGAGGAGCAGCGGCTTTACTTTGAGCTCCCCCCGGATGACAGAACTTCTCACCCTATCTCTAAGGGAGAGCCCCGCCACCCGGCGGAGGAAACTCATTTCGGCCGCTTGTACCCGTGATCTTGTCCTTTCGGTCATAACCCAAAGCTCATGACCATAGGTGAGGATGGGAACGTAGATCGACCGGTAAATTGAGAGCTTTGCCTTCCGGCTCAGCTCCTTCTTCACCACAACGGATCGATACAGCGTCCGCATTACTGAAGACGCCGCACCGATCCGCCTGTCGATCTCACGATCCACTCTTCCCTCACTCGTGAACAAGACTCCGAGGTACTTGAACTCCTCCACTTGGGGCAAGATCTCCCCCCCAACCCGGAGATGGCACTCCACCCTTTTCCGGGCAAGAACCATGGACTCGGACTTTACAGCATATGAAATACATTTGGCAACAACATGCACTTTGAGAGTGCAGACAGCCCAATTTTCATCAATTAATATATTCTGTAGACATACCCTCATCCGCGCTCTTTTCCTGAAAGCTGATCTGTCCAGTTTTGGAGTTGATGTCAGCAGGCCAGGGAAGCTAGGGTCGATTGGGGGTTTAGCTCGCTCGTCTGCGGGAACCAACTGCCGCCATTGCTTGCCGTGCTACCGAGGTCCTTTGTTCCTGAATTGCTCACACACTCCGGCAGATTCAATGTGGGTCTGGCGGCAGATTTCTTTGACTTTATCGTTGGAAATGCATCTGCTTTGAGTGTCGCAGGATCTCCACACATTCTTGCCATCTCTGTCGTAGCATAGCTTTCGTCGGTAAAGTGTGCGGAACAAACGTCCAATTTCTTGCCACTTTCGCATCTTTGGGCCACTGGTGCAACTTGAATCCGTCCCTGTTCGTGTTGTTACACCCTCCGAAAACACACCGACGAGGCATGATGTCTCCAAGGTACGGAAAACAGTCGAAAATACGGAAAATAACAGAGCTGATTTGACTAGGTGTTTGAGAAAATGGCGAATTGCTTCCCGATGTGACGCCACGTAGTGACGTCATCGCTCCGAGAGCGAATATTAGAAAGCCGTTTAATTCGCCAAAATTCACCCATTTAGGATTCGGAAATCGGTTAAAAAAATATATGCTCTTTTTTCTGCAACATCAAGGTATATATTGACGCTTACATAGGTCTGGTGATAATGTTCCCCTTTAAGTCTCTGTGAGAAGGAGAGACAAGAAAGAGTGGGAAATGCATGTACCGTATTTTCCGCACTATAAGGCGCACCTAAAAACCACAATTTTTCTCAAAAGCTGACAGTGCGCCTTATAACCCGGTGCGCTTTATTACGATTCATTTTCATAAAGTTTCGATCTCGCAACTTCGGTAAACAGCCGCCATCTTTTTTCCCGGTAGAACAGGAAGCGCTTCTTCTTCTACGCAAGCAACCGCCAAGGAAAGCACCCGCCCCCATAGAACAGGAAGCGCTTCTTCTTCTACTGTAAGCAACCACCCGCCCCCGGAAGAAGAAGAAAAAACGCGCGGATATCACCGTACGTTTCATTTCCTGTTTACATCTGTAAAGACCACAAAATGGCTCCTACTAAGCGACAAGGATCCGGTTCATAAAAAGACGCAATCTCTCCATCCGCACACGGATTACTACCGTATTTCACAGCAACTGATATTCCTGTGAACCGCACTGTGGAACGGGAGCACGTACGGTGAATATTCGCACCACAGGGAATGAGAAGTCATCCTTCACTGTGGTTCTAGCTTGCCATGCTAACTTCCACCCATGGTGATATTCAAAAGGAAGACCTTGCCAAAAGAGACCTTTCCAGCCGGCGTCATCATAAAAGCTAACTCGAAGGGATGGATGGATGAAGAAAAGATGAGCGAGTGGTTAAGGGAAGTTTACGCGAAGAGGCCGGGTGGCTTTTTTCACACAGCTCCGAAGGCGAACACACCTTCACTAAGACGGGCAGACAGCGCCGGACGACATACGCCAACATTTGCCAGTGGATCGTAAATGCCTGGGCAGATATTTCGGTCACAACTGTGGTCCGAGCTTTCCGGAAGGCAGGATTCACAGAACTGCTGCACAACAACAGCGACACTGAATCCGATGACTTCGACGAGACGGAGCCGGCCATTTTTGGATCCCACGCTTGCGCAACTTTTCAATTCGGACACCGAAGACGAAGAATTCGAAGGATTTACGAATGAAGAATAACTTCAGAAGGTGAGCGCTATGTTTATTTTGTGTGTTGTGACATTAACGTTCGAGCAACATTATGTTGCTATTGCTCTACACCATTTTGAATTTTACTATGTTTGTGATTGCACATTTGCGTACATTTTGGGACAGAGTTGTTAGAACGCTGGTTTTCAATATATTATTAAAGTTTGACTGAACTATCTGACTGTTTTTTTGACATTCCCTTTAGCGCAGCGTAGGCGCGGCTTATAATCCGGGGCGGCTTATTGGTGGACAAAGTTATGAAATATGTAATTCATTGAAGGTGCGGCTAATAATCCGGTGCGCCTTATAGTGCGGAAAATACGGTAGTGTAATGCCCGCAGCTAAAAGCAACGGCGTGAGAACGTATACTCGAATATCACGATATAGTCATTTTCTATATCGCACAGAGACAAACCCGCGATATATCGAGTATATCGATGTATCGACCAGCCCTAAGTGCAAGTGCACAAACTGTCCTTTGAAGTTTTACTGAGGATGACTAAAACACACCAATGACGACTCCCTCACGTTTCAAGGGTAGCCCAGAATCCTGCATTCTGCTATGTCAGCTCTGCCGGCAACCCACATTAAATTCAAAAGACTTGGGAAAAAAAAGAGGTATTAATAAAGAAAGCTCAGGGCTGACTTGGCAAGCACGGCTCATAAATCTATTGGGAAACAATAGCTTGTAGGTGTCGGACTAGTCCTCCTTAGATGGATTCAAAGACCCGCACAGCCGCAGGACGTACCGCCGCAGGCAACGTTGCACAATATTAGTCACGGTGAATCATGTGACCCGTGTGCTTTTGCTGGTTCAAATCGAAAAGACCGAGCCGAAGTATGACGCCGCAACCTAAGACAGCCCACCCCCTCCTCATTAGGGGCTCATGATGGATCAATATCCAATGGTGAGCAGTTTCTACATATGGCGAGGGGCGGGGGCAATGATGGACCGAGGGAGACTGCATTAAACATTGATGGGGACGCCGCGGTGGCGATCGATAAGCCCTCTCTTCGCACAATTACACGTCAGGAAGCAGCGGCGTGATGCATCACATGGTTACATATTGCGGAGCGGGGAGCACAAAGGAACCAGAGCAGCAGGGCCGGGCGACGCAATTGCCCCTCACCGTTTTAGCTGCGAATGTACGTCTTTGCGGTGTGCAAATGAGCCTGACAACATGTGTGTGTGCAACTCCAGTTGTATGATTGCATGGCCGCCGGTCGATAGAACACGTGCTGGAGCCTCCCAGTCAATAAGGCTGACAATTCTCCACAGATTTTCCCTTTGCATCCCACAACACTTCTTCTCCATTCATCCACCCTTAATCACGTACACCACACCACCCCCACCCCGCCACTCAAGGACGCTGGCACACTTTGTAATTCAATGAGACAATCACGTCCAGATGCCCAACGCCAGGCGAAGAGGACCCTCGCTCTGTGATTGGAGCAACAAACTGAAATAAGATCTGTGGAAGGTTGCTTCAGAAGGCTCGCATCCTCTCTGGATACGAGGTGGAGACAAAGAGAGGGTGAGAGTGACAGCCTGGCGGAGGTAAAAAAAAAAAAAAAAAAAAAAAAAGAGAGAAGATTGAGCGGGGCTGGAATGAGCACTTAACAGTGATGAAGCCCCAGGGTGGCGCAGCGCACCGAGCCTGCCGTCTTCACGCCAGCCTGGAAAACAAAGTGGCAACACGCAAGACTGAGAGCCGCTGTGTCTCCCTGATTAATCAGCACACCACTCAGCCAACTCTCACTATGCAAAAAAAGGGGGGAAAAAAAGGAGAATTCCGGGCAGCTTTTGCTCGACAAATTAATGCCGATACAAAAATTGGGAGGAGCATAAACATTTATTAGCATAACATTAATGATGATGAACTGATGAATCGAGGCAATTGAGGAGTGCATGACTTATTTGCAACCGGCAAAGGCGCTAATGATTCAGTCTCAACTTGTTTACTGTGCCAAGAATCACTTAGAGAGTGGAGCTACTTCCACACACACACACACATCTGCAGGCAGTTATACTCTGCTCAATACAACACTGGCATTCAAACAGGAGTGCAGAACATTCACATTTTCTCATCCACTTTTTTTATAATTATTTTCCACATTGTCCATCAAGGAAATTCACACAAAAAAAGACAATAAAAAACCATTACAAAAAAAAAGATAGAAAAATACAGAGGAACCTCGATTTAAAAACATAATTGGTTCTTGAACAGTATAAATAGAAAAGTTGGTATATTGAAGCACATTTCTCAATAAGAAACAATGTAAACATGAATAATGTGTTCAAGTCTCAACAAAGGTCCATTATTTAGGAAACGTTTGCGCACGTTCAGTGTCACCCATACATTCATAATCAAATTATTGATTTGGAAACAAATAAGGTAGTCAATGTTTTGTGGAACGTGATTGCAGAAGCACATTATCACCTGGAAGGGGAAGTGTTTCTTACTCTGTTGCATAACCTTAAAAAAAAAAACATATATAAGTGTGTGTGTGTGTGTATATATGTATGTATATATATATATATATATATATATATATATATATATATATATATATATATATATATATATATATATATATATATATATATATGTATATATATGTATATATACATACTGTGTATGTACTGTATGTATATATATATATATATATATATATATATATATATATATATATATATATATATATATATATATATACACACACATTTATATACATATATATATATATATACTGTGTATATGCGGTAGAAAATGGATGGATGGATATACTGTATATATATATATATATATATATATATATATATATATATATACTGTGTATATACTGCATATTCTTAAAAATACAACCATATATAAGTGTGTGTGTATGTATATTAATATATATGTTTATATATATATATATATAAAACATAATACTTGTATATATGTATATATATATATATACATATGTACAAGTATTATGTTTTATTTATATATATATATATATATATATATATATATATATATATATATATATATATATATATATATATATATATATATATAAACATATATATTAATATACAATACATATATAGGCATATATAATTTATATATACATACAAGCGGTACAAAATGGATATATATATATATATATATATATATATATATACTTTTTTGTTGTTGTTGTTTTTATGGTTTTGCGATAGAGTAAGAACCACTTCCTTCCAGGTGATAATGTGCTTCCATCTCCTGCAATCGTGTTCTACAAAATATTTGACTACGTTATTTGTTTCCAAATCAAGAATTTGCGGTTTGAGCAACAGTATTTCCGTAATGTGTCGGCATGCGCACACAGTATTGTGTGTGTGCTGCAATAGCAGGAGCCTCATTGTGGGCTCAGTTTTACAGTAACTTCATTGTGGAGATAACCAATAAACAACCTGAAGATGTTTTTTTCATCTCTAATTTCAAAGACTGTTTACATGTTCCGCAAACTAATTTCCAAAAGTCAGGTAGGGCAGAATAATTTATGTCAATAAACCAGGGGAGTACAATGTGTTGTAAGAAAATAAACAACAATGGAATAATAGAGCACAACTATATGATTTACAATAGAAACATATGTTAATACTAATTATTGATAACACAGATTTGATTTTAAATATACGTAAATTATTTTTTAGCCTTTTCGAAGAAAATATACGCATCATTCAATCATGCAACATATATGATGACATCATATTGACCACGCCTCCACCCCATATTTGACTTGAAGTCTGTTTTCTTTTATATACTTGTATATTGCGTGTAAGTGTTCTTTTAGAGAGACCCCCCTGTAATATTGATGAGAATATTGATAGTCATACAATAAAATAGAAACAATTAATTATTAAAAGAAAAACGACATATATATGAAAACAAATCAAATGGAACCACCCTAATTTCAACGCTTATCACTCGGCATAATGTGTTATTTTTTTTGCATCTTAAATTAAAAACTATTCATTTGAATGACACTCGATAACCTTTGATTTTTTTTACTATCTTGACTAGGGTTGTACGGTATACCGGTATTATTATAGTACCGTGATTCTAATTAATCATATTCGGTACTATACCGCCTCTAAAAAGTACCGGTCCCCCATCCTTCCCAATGATAAATTTGAAGTTATAACACTGAAACGCCCTTAGGAAGAGGTGCTTTAGGACATGGCTAGCTAGGTAGCAGCTAACATCCATCTGCAGCCTGCAGTGTTTTAGTTACTTCTAAATCACTAATCTTGGCCTCCATGGCGACAAATAAAGTATGTTTCTTACATGTACCATTATCACTGGAGGACAAGGAATAGCTAAACATGCTTTACTACACACTGTAGTGAAGTGAAGTGAAGTGAATTATATTTATATAGCGCTTTTCTCTAGTGACTCAAAGCGCTTTCCATAGTGAAACCCAATATCTAAGTTACATTTAAACCAGTGTGGGTGACACTGGGAGCAGGTGGGTAAAGTGTCTTGCCCAAGGACACTACAGCAGTGACTAGGATGGCGGAAGCGGGGATCGAACCTGGAACCCTCAAGTTGCTGGCACGGCCACTCTACCAACCGAGCTATACCGTAGGAGGATACAATAGCTCACCGGGGTCACAATGTAAACAAACGCCATGGGTGGATCTACACCTGACATCCACTGTAATGATACCAAGTACAAGAGCATATCTAGTCAATACTACTATGATTACATCGATATTTTTTAGCATCACAAAATCTTCTTTTCTTTTTAAAAATGTATATTATGTTTATAAACTCAGGAAATATGTCCCTGGACACATGAGGACATTGAATATGACCAATGTATGATCCTGTAACTACTTGGTATCGGATTGATACCTAAATGTGAGGTATCATCCAAAACGAATGTAAAGTATCAAACAACAGAAGAATAAGTGATTATTACATTTTAACAGAAGTGTAGATAGAACATGTTAACATAGAAAATAAGCAGATATTAAAAGTAAATGAACAAGTAGATTCATAATATTTTTTTTATAGTTTGTCCCTCATAATGTTGACAAAATAATATAATGATAAATGACACAATATGTTACTGAATACGTCAGCAGACTAATTAGGAGTCTTTGTTTGTTTACCGTATTTTCCGCACTATAAGGCGCACCTAAAAACCACAAATTTTCTCAAAAGCTAACAGTGCGCCTTATAACCCGGTGCGCTTTATTACGATTCATTTTCATAAAGTTTCGATCTCGCAACTTCGGTAAACAGCCGCCATCTTTTTTCCCGGTAGAACAGGAAGCGCTTCTTCTTCTACGCAAGCAACCGCCAAGGTAAGCACCCGCCCCCATAGAACAGGAAGCGCTTCTTCTTCTACTGTAAGCTACCGCCCGCCCCCGGAAGAAGAAGAAAAAACGCGCGGATATCACCGTACGTTTCATTTCCTGTTTACATCTGTAAAGACCACAAAATGGCTCCTACTAAGCGAAAAGGATCCGGTTCATAAAAAGACGCAATCTCTCCATCCGCACACGGATTACTACCGTATTTCACAGCAACTGATATTCCTGTGAACCGCACTGTGGAACGGGAGCACGTACGGTGAATATTCGCACCACAGGGAATGAGAAGTCATCCTTCACTGTGGTTCTAGCTTGCCATGCTAACTTCCACCCATGGTGATATTCAAAAGGAAGACCTTGCCAAAAGAGACCTTTCCAGCCGGCGTCATCATAAAAGCTAACTCGAAGGGATGGATGGATGAAGAAAAGATGAGCGAGTGGTTAAGGGAAGTTTACGCTAAGAGGCCGGGTGGCTTTTTTCACACAGCTCCGAAGGCGAACACACCTTCACTAAGACGGGCAGACAGCGCCGGACGACATACGCCAACATTTGCCAGTGGATCGTAAATGCCTGTGCAGATATTTCGGTCACAACTGTGGTCCGAGCTTTCCGGAAGGCAGGATTCACAGAACTACTGGACAACAACAGCGACACTGACTCCGATGACTTCTACGAGACGGAACCGGCCATTTTGCATCCCACGCTTGCGCAACTTTTCAATTTGGACACCGAAGACGAAGAATTCGAAGGATTTACGAATGAAGAATAACTTCAGAAGGTGAGCGCTATGTTTATTTTGTGTGTTGTGACATTAACGTTCGAGCAACATTATGTTGCTATTGCTCTACACCATTTTGAATTTTACTATGTTTGTGATTGCACATTTGCGTACATTTTGGGACAGAGTTGTTAGAACGCTGGTTTTCAATATATTATTAAAGTTTGACTGAACTATCTGTTTTTTTGACATTCCCTTTAGCGCAGCGTAGGCGCGGCTTATAATCCGGGGCGGTTTATTGGTGGACAAAGTTATGAAATATGTAATTCATTGAAGGTGCGGCTAATAATCCGGTGCGCCTTATAGTGCGGAAAATACGGTACTTACTACTAAAATACACGTTTTCTGGTATGTTCACTATTTTATTTAAAGACTAAATTGCAATAATAAACATATGTTTATGTATCCTAAGATGTTTTGTTAAAATAAAGACAATGTCATTTTTTTGTGGTCCCCTTTGTTTAGAAAAGTACCAAAAAGTATCGAAATACATTTTGGTACGGGTACCAAAATATTGGTATCGGGACAACACTAATCTTGACTATTACGCACGTTCTGTTTTCAGCAGCCATTTAAATGACCAAACATGGTTCTTTGCTCTAAAAAGGCATCATGGTGAGATCTGCTGTAGGGTAAAACCAACAGCAAAGAGGTGATAGTGCCGACTTCTCAGTCTACAAAAGAGAAAGGGATCCCTGTAAAATCAGACGTGAGACTTATTTCATTTATCGCCACGCAAAGAAAGTGTCAGTCATCCTCAAGGCTTTAAAATAGAAGAGAAGAACCACATGGGAGAAACATGTTACTTCCACCTCTCCCTGGAGACAAAGATGACAGCGTGGCTGATTTGAAAATTGAAGAGGAAATAGTCTGCCATTGTGAGTGACATTAGAAACAAGTATTAGCGTAGAACTGTTCTGGGCACAGTGAAAATAACAGAACGGCCAGAGGCAGGAAGGGAATGACAGGAGAGGAATAAAAAAAAGGAGAAAGAAGAGGAAGAGCGTGAGGGTGCTCCGAGATGGCTGGCAGATGTTATGAGAAGGAATATACCTGCAAGATGTGCAGAAAGTGATGAAATTAGGCGATCATTTCATCAGTGCAAGGTGACATTATCTCAGCGGGACACGTCTGGGACACCGTGTCAGGAAAAGCTTGCAGCATTCATCTCTACTTGCGAACAAATAAGTTGCTGTTGAATGGATGTACCGTATTTTCCGCACTATAAGGCGCACCTAAAAACCACAAATTTTCTCAAAAGCTAACAGTGCGCCTTATAACCCGGTGCGCTTTATTACGATTAATTTTCATAAAGTTTCGATCTCGCAACTTCGGTAAACAGCCGCCATCTTTTTTCCCGGTAGAACAGGAAGCGCTTCTTCTTCTACGCAAGCAACCGCCAAGGAAAGCACCCGCCCCCATAGAACAGGAAGCGCTTTAAGCAACCACCCGCCCCCGGAAGAAGAAGAAAAAACGCGCGGATATCACCGTACGTTTCATTTCCTGTTTACATCTGTAAAGACCACAAAATGGCTCCTACAAAGGACAAGGATCCGGTTCATAAAAAGACGCAATCTCTCCATCCGCACACGGATTACTACCGTATTTCACAGCAACTGATATTCCTGTAACCGCACTGTGGAACGGGAGCACGTACGGTGAATATTCGCACCACAGGGAATGAGAAGTCATCCTTCACTGTGGTTCTAGCTTGCCATGCTAACTTCCACCCATGGTGAAATTCAAAAGGAAGACCTTGCCAAAAGAGACCTTTCCAGCCGGCGTCATCATAAAAGCTAACTCGAAGGGATGGATGGATGAAGAAAAGATGAGCGAGTGGTTAAGGGAAGTTTACGCGAAGAGGCCGGGTGGCTTTTTTCACACAGCTCCGAAGGCGAACACACCTTCACTAAGACGGGCAGATAGCGCCGGTCGACATACGCCAACATCTGCCAGTGGATCGTAAATGCCTGGGCAGATAGTTTCGGTCACAACTGTGGTCCGAGCTTTCCGGAAGGCAGGATTCACAGAACTGCTGCACAACAACAGCGACACTGAATCCGATGACTTCGACGAGGCGGAGCCGGCCATTTTTGGATCCCACGCTTGCGCAACTTTTCAATTCGGACACCGAAGACGAAGAATTCGAAGGATTTACGAATGAAGAATAACTTCAGAAGGTGAGCGCTATGTTTATTTTGTGTGTTGTGACATTAACGTTCGAGCAACATTATGTTGCTATTTATTGCTCTACACCATTTTGAATTTTACTATGTTTGTGATTGCACATTTGCGTACATTTTGGGACAGAGTTGTTAGAACGCTGGTTTTCAATATATTATTAAAGTTTGACTGAACTATCTGACTGTTTTTTTGACATTCACTTTAGCGCAGCGTAGGCGCGGCTTATAGTCCGGGGCGGCTTATTGGTGGACAAAATTATGAAATATGTAATTCATAGAAGGTGCGGCTAATAATCCGGTGCGCCTTATAGTGCGGAAAATACGGTAAGTAAAACACCGTACAGGGTTTCCCCTGGATTTGTTATTTATTATTATTCATGATTATGATTATTGTTAGTTTTTTTAAATTACTATTATTTATGATTATTATTTTTTTTTAATTATTATTTATGATGATTATTATTTTAATTTTTTTAATTATTATTATTATTTATGATTATTATTATTATTTTTGTTATTTTCGTTTCACTCCATTTTCAGTTGTTGCTGCTTATTGTACAATGTACTTGGTTGAGAATTTGTTTTCTTCATTGAAAATGTCTAGCAATAAACCCAGCATCTTTTTCTGGTGTTATTATAGACTGTGCTTGCGTTTAGAGACTCTACTTCTGTCCCTCGATGAAAAGAGAAGAAAACAATGTTTTAGTCTAAGCCTGGGCCACTGGAGAGGGGGTCCAGACTGAGGCCAAAGAAAAAAAGGAGGCTACGGTTTTGCCATGGTGGTGCGCCATTATTAGTTACATTACATGAACCACCGTGTTTTGGTAAAGCTACTAAACCATGTCACACAATGTGTGCGAATACAACAATGTGTCGATAAATGATATTATCCTTCAATGTGTTTTATGTGATACACCAGTACGGGATTGTGATGCTGTCAGAAATATGTGCAAACGTGTATGTAATAAACCCAAATATACGACTATCCCTAGAAAATAGTCAGACAAAAACATGTCGTCTTGTATCCGACGGTTACAAATGTATACACACAAACCAATCAAACAACTTCTCTGCAAGCGAGTCAGAGCTTTTCTTCACTTCCCTCACCTGCTTTGAAAAAGGTATTTGCAGGTTGTTAGCCAAAAACAGAGTGAGGGTGACAACACTATGATATTGGTGAATATATACATTATGTTATTTCATGGATATCAAAAATAAATAAAAAATGTCACAATTTTATTTCGAACACAACAAACCCTCTACAAAATTTAAATAATAATATATTTGTATGCAAAATAAAAATAATAATGAAAAAATATTTCAAAAGAGACAAATTGGGTTTATGTACAAAAGAAAGCAGGAAGAAAGAAAAGTGTAAATGTTCCCGTCGAATCAGATAATCTGATTATTAATAACCAATACAACAGGACAATATTAAATATATGAATACTATCATATTTAATTATAATCTAATACACTCAGAAATAGGGATGTCCGATAATATCAGCCTGCCGATATTATCGGCCGATAAATGCGTTAAAATGTAATATCGGAAATTATCGGTATCGTTTTTTTTATTATCGGTATCAGGTTTTTTTTTTGTTTGTTTGTTTTTTTTTAATATTAAATCAACATAAAAAACAAGATACACTTACAATTAGTGCACCAACCCAAAAAACCTCCCTCCCCCATTTACACTCATTCACACTCATTCACACAAAAGGGTTGTTTCTTTCTGTTATTAATATTCTGGTTCCTACATTATATATCAATATATATCAATACAGTCTGCAAGGGATACAGTCCGTAAGCACACATGATTGTGCGTGCTGCTGGTCCACTAATAGTACTAACCTTTAACAGTTAATTTTACTCATTTTCATTAATTACTAGTTTCTATGTAACTGTTTTTATATTGTTTTACTTTCTTTTTTATTCAAGAAAATGTTTTTAATTTATTTATCTTATTTTATAATTTTTTTCAAAAAGTACCTTATCTTCACCATACCTGGTTGTCCAAATTAGGCATAATAATGTGTTAATTCCACGACTGCATATATCGGTTGATATCGGTATCGGCTGATATCGGTATCGGTAATTAAAGAGTTGGACAATATCGGAATATCAGATATCGGCAAAAAGCCATTATCGGACATCCCTAGTTTAATCATCTTGTGGCAGTAAGTCGCACCATCCTGTTTAAATCCAAAACAAAGAACTGTTTGTAGCAACGTGTTCACTTGTCCGACACGCAGCAGGGGTTGACTCCGACGGGGCCGTGACATTTGTGCTACAAGACCTGCATGCTAACGAGACATGAAAAACACGGTCAGCGGTGCAACACCCGAACGGCGCACTAGCATTAGTGGCATGTGTCGGTCTGTCTTCCACTCTGTGCTGGTGAAGAGAGGTAAAGCACATCATTTGCATTCATTAACATGACATTAGCAGAAGGAGTGATCTTTATGGAGAGTGTCATCTTTAATTCATCATCTCCCCAACATCTACCCACCCTCTGGCGGCCCCTTTACTTTCGCCTCTCCTTTAACTCCCACCCCAACATCTCATTTTCTTCCTTTCCATTCATCAGTCCTTCGCCCTCATCATTTTTCACAAATCTTTCTTTTTTTTTTTGCGTCCACTTTTCTTCGCTACTGCTTCTTGTCAATGCCAAACTGAAGGCTTTGTTTTTCTGCATGCCATCAATTCTGGATAGATGGCAACAAGTTAGACTATAACCAAAAGCTCCTAATATCAGAGAGGATTGTCTTCTCTGTAATGTTTTACTTGTGTGGTCACCACTCGGAGTATCAGTAGCCACGCGTTTATTTCTGGCCATAGAATGTAAAATACACATCGCATATAGTTACACACCATCTTCGAAATGTAGCACCTGCAGGGTTTTGCTAGCAGCTGGAGGCTTGCACTCAGGGCCGGCCCGTGGCATAGGCCGTATAGGCAAATGCTAAGGGCGCCGTCCATCAGGGGGCGCCACGCCAGTGCCACAAATGTTGGAGAAAAAAAAAAAAAGTTGGTACTATTATTTCTAAATACAAAAAAATAATTGGATTGGATTGGCAGACCGGGGTGGTGGTTCCTCTCTTTAAGAAGGGGAACCGGAGGGTGTGTTCCAACTATCGTGGGATCACACTCCTCAGCCTTCCCGGTAAGGTCTATTCAGGTGTACTGGAGAGGAGGCTACGCCGGATAGTCGAACCTCGGATTCAGGAGGAACAGTGTGGTTTTCGTCCTGGTCGTGGAACTGTGGACCAGCTCTATACTCTCGGCAGGGTCCTTGAGGGTGCATGGGAGTTTGCCCAACCAGTCTACATGTGCTTTGTGGACTTGGAGAAGGCATTCGACCGTGTACCCCGGGAAGTCCTGTGGGGAGTGCTCAGAGAGTATGGGGTAACGGACTGTCTTATTGTGGCGGTTCGCTCCCTGTATAATCGGTGTCAGAGCTTGGTCCGCATTGCCGGCAGTAAGTCGGACACGTTTCCAGTGAGGGTTGGACTCCGCCAGGGCTGCCCTTTGTCACCGATTCTGTTCATAACCTTTATGGACAGAATTTCTAGGCGCAGTCAGGGCGTTGAGGGTATCTGGTTTGGTGGCTGCAGGATTAGGTCTCTGCTTTTTGCAGATGATGTGGTCCTGATGGCTTCATCTGGCCAAGATCTTCAGCTCTCACTGGATCGGTTCGCAGCCGAGTGTGAAGCGACTGGGATGAGAATCAGCACCTCCAAATCCGAGTCCATGGTTCTCGCCCGGAAAAGGGTGGAGTGCCATCTCCGGGTTGGGGAGGAGATCTTGCCCCAAGTGGAGGAGTTCAAGTACCTCGGAGTCTTGTTCACGAGTGAGGGAAGAGTGGATCGTGAGATCGACAGGCGGATCGGTGCGGCATCTTCAGTAATGCGGACGCTGTATCGATCCGTTGTGGTGAAGAAGGAGCTGAGCCAGAAGGCAAAGCTCTCGATTTACCGGTCGATCTACGTTCCCATTCTCACCTATGGTCATGAGCTTTGGGTCATGACCGAAAGGACAAGATCACGGGTACAAGCGGCCGAAATGAGTTTCCTCCGCCGGGTGGCGGGGCTCTCCCTTAGAGATAGGGTGAGAAGCTCTGCCATCCGGGGGGAGCTCAAAGTAAAGCCGCTGCTCCTCCATATCGAGAGGAGCCAGATGAGGTGGTTCGGGCATCTGGTCAGGATGCCACCCGAACGCCTCCCTCGGGAGGTGTTTCGGGCACGTCCGACCGGTAGGAGGCCACGGGGAAGACCCAGGACACGTTGGGAAGACTATGTCTCCCGGCTGGCCTGGGATCGCCTCGGGATCCACCGGGAGGAGCTGGACGAAGTGGCTGGGGAGAGGGAAGTCTGGGCTTCCCTGCTTAGGCTGCTGCCCCCGCGACCCGACCTCGGATAAGCGGAAGAAGATGGATGGATGGATGGACAAAAAAATAATCCCTCGTTAATTAAAATGCAAAGTAAAGCCTATATAATAGAAATATTATTTGTTACAACATTACGCCCCCCCGCGGTGCGCCCCCTCCCTTCCCGTATCATGACTCTTTTTGGACGTCACCACATCAAAAAATCAACACAAGATGTCAAAACGGCCAAAACTGTCAGGTGCCCAGGGAAGAAAAAAAGAGAAAAGAAGAGGAGGAGAAACGAGAAAAAGACAGAGGTAGCAGGTAGGTAACGTTAGCCTACATGAAATTATTTGTCTGTTACAGAATGTGATAGTAACCTGGCTTTTTAGCATTAAGCTAATGTTACATGATTCGGCAATTGCTAATCAATAAATCGCTAGTTCTGTTTTAACGTCGGGTTAATATTGTGGAGGGGGCTACATTGTCATGGAAAATAATAATGTAACATTAGGTAATTACAGTACTCCCACCTTACATTCCTCAGGGACATTTGTATTAGATCTTTTAAGCAGGTGTTTTTTGTTTACATTGTTATTGCCTTCTGGTTAGCTAATGTTTGTCCTGCAGGTAATAGTCACTTTTACACCCCTTTATATATTAGGTATAGTTGTAAGCCTAGTTGTTAAAGTGCACATCATTAATGTTAATTAAGCAATATGTATGTAAAAAATATTGTATTTCATATATTCATTTTTTATTTTTTGCATTCATTTATGTATTCATAGTTTTTTTTATCTTGTTAACTATTCTGATTGTTAATTTGCTTTCTTTAAGTAAAAAAAAGGTCAAAGACAAAGCTATTCGGTTTCTTGTGAGTATATACACTTCACTGCCGATGTGGGGGGGCGCCACCTAAAATCTTGCCTAGGGCACCAGATTGGTTAGGGCCGGGCCTGCTTGCACTGCACCCCAGTGCTAATAAACATGCAATATCCTGCTGGGAAAGTGTTCAAATGTAACATTGTTATTAGTAGTCGTGGTAGTTTTAGCTCGAAAGTAAGGTTGCTTAAAATTGGACTAAAAAAGAACACGTGTTGACAATTAGTCTGTTCTGATTCCGCTCAATCGGGTTTGGGATTACACTTGAAGGCAGTGTCTTTGGTTGGTTGGTTGAGCTTTATTACCAACACGGTTTCAAGATGATACATCACATATTTTTCAGTTCGCCTTACAACAGGTTAAATACATGTATTCAAGTCAATACGGGTCTCGTCTCAATCACTCAACAACAACTTTCCTCTCCCCAGCCACTTGGTCCAGCTCGTCCCGAGGGATCCCAAACGTTCCCAGGCCAGCCGGGAGAAATAGTCTTCCCAACGTGTCCTGGGTCTTCCCAATGGCCTCCTTCCGGTCGGACGTGCCCTAAACACTTCCCACCTCGGGTGGCATCCTGACCAGATGCATGAACCACCTCATCTGGTTCCTCTCGATGTGGAGGAGCAGTGGCTTTACTTTGAGTTCCTCCCCAATGACAGAGCTTCTCACCCTATCTCTAAGGGAGAGCCCCGCCATCGGGGGAGGAAACTAATTTCGGCTGCTTGTACCCGTGATCTTGTCCTTTCGGTCATAACCCAAAGCTCATGACCATAGGTGAAGATGGAAACGTAGATCGACCGGTAAATTGAGAGCTTTGCCTTCCGGCTCAGCTCCTTCTTCACCACAAAGGGTCGATACAGCGTCCGCATTACTGAAGACGCCGCACCGATCCGCCTGTCGATCTCACAATCCACTCTTCCCTCACTCGTGAACAAGACTCCAAGGTACTTGAACTCCTCCACTTGGGGCATTATCTCCTCCCTAACATGGAGATGGCACTCCACCCTTTTCTGGGCGAGAACCAGGCACTCGGACTTTGGATTGCTGATTCTCATCCCAGTCGCTTCACACTCGGCTGCAAACCGATCCAGTGAGAGCTGAAGATCCTGGCCAGATGAAGCCATCAGGACAGCCTCATCTGCAAAAAGCAGAGACCTAAACCTGCAGCCACAAAACCGGATCCCCTCAACGCCCTGACTGCGCCTAGAAATTATGTCCATAAAAGTTATGAACAGAATCTGTGACAAAGGGCAGCCTTGGCGGAGTCCAACCCTCACTGGAAACGTGTCCGACTTACTGCCGGCAATGCGGACCAAGCTCTGACACTGATCATACAGGGAGCGGACCGCCACAATCAGACAGTCCGATACCCCATACTCTCTGAGCACTCCCCACAGGACTTCCCGAGGGACACGGATATAATTATATATTTGATTAATTCTTAACATGTTGGCTATTTAATAGATTGTATGTTTAACCTTATGATACCTCCGCCTGTCTGTCTCTAATAGTCTTACCGAGGCTGTGTCCGCGTACTCCCTCCAGATGTCCGGCATCATGTCTCCGCTTTAAATGATCACATATCACAGATGTACAGACATAAAAACAAGGTCCGCTTTGCAAAATGAGCAAGAAATTCATGTTTTTAACAAGAATAAGAGGAAACCTTCTCATACTTTGCATGTTATCAATGGCCATGTTTTAGCGAGTGACCCACTTCCGCCCGGAAAAACACGAGTGATGACGTCACGACTATTGTCCACAAATATAATTGTGGGTGACAATTGTCAGTCAACTAACGTTGCAGCCCTCCTTTGAACGTGAGCGTGGTGCCCTGTAAATGAATTGTATTCATGTCATTGCATGTGTCTATTGCTGAACAATAAATGATGTTTGAATTGTGTCCATGCAAGACAACTGGCATCCGTCACTGTATTGCTGTTCTGAGCTTCATCCCCATTTGATCCAAGCCCAGGGACAGCTATAATAGCTGATATTGCCTATCCATTGGAACCGTATATACCTGTTGGGTCATCTGAAGTGAATACATGTATGTATATATATATATATATATATATATATATATATATATATATATATATATATATATATATATACACACACACACACATTAGGGCTGGGCGATATGGCCTTTTTTTAATATCGCAATATTTTAAGGCCATATCGCGATACACGATATATACCTCCATATTTTGCCTTAGCCTTGAATGAACACTTGATGCATATAATCACAGCAGTATGATGATTCTATGTGTCTACATTAAAACATTCTTCTTCATACTGCATTAATATATGCTACTTTAAAACTTTCATGCAGAGAAAGAAATCACAACTAAAAAAAATCACTATTTTTTTCATACGGTGTTGATCTGGAAATGTTTGCCTCGGCATTTTGATGGTGTGGGCGTGTGGCACCGAACGGAGATGTTGACATGCGGAGTAAGCACTGTTCATTCTCTAGCAGGTGACTTTTCAAATGATGCTACATATTAGCAGTAATGCTACTTTATATAGCAACGCTTTCGCCCCACACTTGACAAATTACGGTTGTCTGTTCGACATATTCCCACTTGAAGCCAAACCACCGCCAGACGATGGACCCCCTGCTGTTTTTTGGGGGAATTAATTATTCCTTCATTTGTTACCAGATTCGCACCTTCTTTCTCTCGTATTACCGCAAGCATCACAGCTAACGTTAGCCATGCTGCTACCTCTTTTCTGCGCGAGGGCGTATGCGTATGTGACGTATGTCGTGACAGTATGTGACATGTGTAGAAGCTGCGCTTGCTGTCTGTGAGAAGGAGACACAGGAAAGAGCGAGGAGAGCCTGTAGTGTAATGCCTGCAGCTAAAAGCAACTACTCGAATATCACGATATAGTCATTTTCTATATCGCACAGAGACAAACCCGCGATATATCGCACATATCGATATATCGCCCAGCCCTAATATACACATATATATATATATATATATATATATATATACAATGACAATCTGTCATTTTTCAGGGTTGCTCAGAGTTCTGTGTTCAGCATTCAGCAATCCAGTCTTTAAGTTTTTTGTTTCGATCCACAGTTAGTTCACATAAATGGCCAAGCTCACAATAAGCTCAATGGATAGTCGCCACATTCCAATGGATCCACCTGACCACTCCAACCACATAGGATCTTATTCAGCTGTTCTGCTAAATGGACTTTTGTGTGGCGTGTGGGAGAGTGCTTTATGCAATAGAGTGCATCAGTCACAGTGGTGGGAAGCTTGAAGTAACCGAGCCTGTTGCAAACCTTCTGGGACTAATGCAAACTCATCCTTGAACAACAAAGTCATCTTTACTCTGGAGCAAATATCCCAAGCTCGTAAATCACAGATAGATTTCTTCTATTTTTTATAATTGCACCTTATCAAACTTTTCTATACAAATTAAAATGGGATCAGAAAATTGGTTTGCCTAATGCAAATGTTGTTTATTAATAATGTTTTTTAAACAGCTCAACCGAATAGGGCCTGGTGTCATGCCAGTTTTTGTATCCTTGACCAAATTTATATCCCCTGCACTTGTATTCAAAGAGGTGGAGTTACACTTGCGTGTTTAGAAATGTGTTTAAAGCAATATGAACACACAATACGATCATGCATTGATTGTCAAAGATGTTTGATAATATAACCTGTGCACTTTTTGATAAAATAGTAGGGATGTCCCGATCCGATATTGATATCGGAAATCAGTCCGATGTTAGCCAAAAAAGTGAATATCGGATTTTATCGGACTGAATCTAAAAACTCCGATATAAGCGCTACGATATAAGCTGTCCATTTACCGCTGCAGCATGTCTATAATAGGTGACTCTGGTTTGATCACACTCCAATACAGTAGGTGGCGGCAATGCCCCTCAATTAACGTTGGTGCCGGCCGCGGAAGAAGAGCGTCTCTGATCCAGCATGCACAACCCACGTGATCACAACAACGACAACGCGTGTGCTTGCAGCAAAGTGTAGTGATGTCGGCTGTGTGGAAGAATTTTAAACTTAACTCGGACAAAGACGTTGCCGCTAAATGCAACATTTGTCAGGCGCAAGTGTCCCGTGGAGGGACAGAACCGGGAAGGTTCAATACAAGCAACCTCATCGCACATTTGAAAAAACACCACAAAAAAGAACATGAGGATTTTCGCGAGAGCAGCAAGGCGAAGCAACAAACCTCTGGCTCGCTTCAGCAACCCTCGCTGGCCGAAAGCTTTGCAAGACGTGACAAACTACCACGGGACAGCAAAAAGGCAATGGCCATAACAGAAAAGATAGCCCAGTTTATTGTGCTTGATGACCAGCCCCTGTCGGTGGTGAGTAATGTCGGGTTTAAAAGCTTAATGGAGCACCTCGAACCTCGCTACATTATTCCCTGCATTTTTTTTTTTTTTTTTTTTTTTTTTTTTTAAATTGGATTTATTTAGGTTATTTTTCAGGGTCTTCTAATTTATTTTTAATTTATTCTATTCAATTGTATAATTATGTTGGTATTAGTGGTTATTTTGCACTTTAAATATATCATTTTGTTTTTATTGGATTTGTTGAGGTAATACTCTTATGTTGAAGGTTAAAATTTATGTAACCAATTGGTTAATAATAAATGGGTCAGTTTTTCCTATACCTACTCTTGCTGACTATTGTTTTCTGTTTTAACACTACAACATCAGTAACAGTAACATCACTTTATCAAGCCTTTTCTAACATTCCACACAACAAAATAAGGAATAAATATATGTATGATTCCTGCCTATATCGTATCATATTGATATCGGTATCGGCCAATACTCAAGGCTACAATATCGGTATCGTATCGGAAGTGAAAAAGTTGTATCGGGACATCCCTATAAAATAGCACCGTACATTTTGGGTAAACCAGTTATTATCGTGGTAACTTTGACAGTACTCGTCTAATACGTGCTCAACTTCAGCCTAAACCCTTCCGGTCTGTGCAATTGTCTATTTATGAATTCATGGATGTAAAACTGTTTGTTTATTTTGTTGACCACTGACCAAAGAAATAAAAAACGAATAAACTAAACTAAAGGCAACTTTACAAGGCAGACGGTGCTGAGTCTCAGTTCTGTTACAGGTTATTTCCTGTGGGACCTGACTTCTCCCGTAGATATTATTTTTATTTTGGATATTAAGGAAAACCATCGTCCTCTACAGTAGAGATGTGATTTTGGTCTGTTCGTTTTGTCAGAGTTACATGAGCGCTCTTCTTTATTTTAAGGACCTTCTTCAAAAAAACTAGTCAAAGAACATCTGTATGACAGCACTCTTAAGGTTTTTAAGAATCTGCTCAAAAAAAATTATTTTCTCACAAGTTTTTTAACTAAACTCGTGGACCACAAGTTGAATAGCCCAAATGATGAAAAAGAGAGGACCTAAAATGGAACCTTGAGGAACACCACGAGTATAACTAAAGAACAAATGATTGACTGACTGTATCAGAAGTAAGGTGGTCCAGGGTGTAACCCGCCTTCCGCCCGAATGCAGCTGAGATAGGCTCCAGTGACCCCTCGTGACCCCAAAAAGTGACAAGCGGTAGGAAATGGATGGATGTATCTGAAGTAAACTCCAAAAGCACCTTAGTTACATAAATCAGATGGGAAAAAAATGCAACTGCCAAAAAGGAGATGACTTAAAGTGTTCCTTGAGGAACGCCTGAGTTAGGTAAATCACAAGTTTGGACCCTAGTGTACTACGTTTGCAACCAAGGTTGAATATCAGCGCAATGACGTGACAGTGTGTTTACACTGGCCCAGGTTCCTTTATACAACAGGGGCACTCCAGAGTTTTTAGGAATTTGCTGCAAATATGTACGTATCCCAAGTTTTTAACTGAACTTGGGGGTCAGTATGGTGTCATACCCGCGCTACCAATTGAATAGCACTGGCCTCGAGTCTGTTTGTACTGTTTGAGTCTCACCTTCACTACTTTAGAGGCGCTAAAACAAACGCTTTCAAATATTCTGGTTTTAGGCTTTCATGGCCCCAGACTCGAACAAAAACATATCCGCTCCGAGCTAGACAAGCCTGTGCCACTTCATAGAATACAGATTTTAAAAATTGTTGTCTCAGACCGAATGTTTGGAACAAACTGAATGAATATGAAATAAATCAACCAATGTATGCGTAAGGGCAAAGGCTATATGGAGCGGCGTGTAGATCACATAGGACTGATGAATCCAATATCGAAGCTCACAGAAATGAGAATAGCAATGTTTGCTATGGCAGCAATAATCCAGCACTGACTTCCTCCAACCATCACAATTGTCATTACCGCTTGGCCCGCCTGTCCGCTTTCAAGAAACCTGGCAATTTGCTGCTTCAAAACGAGGCAATTACAACTCTTAGCAGGGTACTCACCTCACAATATGTCTTTTAGACCAACGGAGACTACTCCCACCCCATCATGTATGGGACAGCAATTTGGCTGCATTCCCAGCCCGCCAACCACACCCACCCCCTGTCACTTTAGTCTGGTTGCAACTGCCATGCCCACCCACTCTCCTGTCCGTCCAAAGAAAACACAAACAGAAACGCGATCGCGTTTAAGGACGCCGCTAAAAACAATCCCTACAAGTGTCTGTATTGACAAGAACCATAAGGAGCTCATTAGTATACTTAACAGGGCGCCTGTGCCTGTTCAAATTGGGGAAATGGAACACGATGCTCTGAGGCCCAGGATAGGGCTGACGTTGGGATTTATTATTTCAATTATGTCAATCAACTCCAGGTTTGACATTTTCCAACCTTCGGTCCCAGAGTTGGTCCGTCAGCACGTCCATGGCCCGGAGACACACGTGGACAGACTGAGACGAGCCTGCGAGTGGAGATCACACTGGGAATTGTGAGAAGCTGACATTTAGCAGTTGAAGCTAGCGTTAATGGCCTATCTGGGCTGAACTGAATCAGCTTTGTTTCTCGAGAAGTGCAGGAAATAGTGCTGAGTGCTCTGAATGTTGTCACTCAATGACACTCTCTGCACTCCAGGACTCTCATTAGGATTTTAGCACGACTGACTGATAGGCGTGTGTCACTATCTACAAGGTGTTTTATGTATGAGGAGTTTGATCAATGAAGCAGAGACATCAAAAACTGCAGAGGAGCTAAGAAATATGTTACAGTACGGCTCCTGGGGATACCAGCTATCTGTCAGTTGATTGGTATGCGTATGATGTCGCTAGGCAACATCATACGCAAATACGGTGTTAGCTTTCACTGTTATGCTGATGACACCCAACTCTACATGCCCCTAAAGCTGACCAACACGCCGGATTGTAGTCAGCTGGAGGCGTGTCTTAATGAAATTAAACAATGGATGTCCGCTAACTTCTTGCAACTCAACGCCAAGAAAACGGAAATGCTGATTATCGGTCCTGCTAAACACCGACATTTATTTAATAATACCACCTTAACATTTGACAACCAAACAATTACACAAGGCGACTCGGTAAAGAATCTGGGTATTATCTTCGACCCAACTCTCTCCTTTGAGTCACACATTAAGAGTGTTACTAAAACGGCCTTCTTTCATCTCCGTAATATCGCTAAAATTCGTTCCATTTTGTCCACTAGCGACGCTGAGATCATTATTCATGCGTTCGTTACGTCTCGTCTCGATTACTGTAACGTATTATTTTCGGGTCTCCCTATGTCTAGCATTAAAAGATTACAGTTGGTACAAAATGCGGCTGCTAAACTTTTGACAAGAACAAGAAAGTTTGATCATATTACGCCTATACTGGCTCACCTGCACTGGCTTCCTGTGCACTTAAGATGTGACTTTAAGGTTTTACTACTTACCTATAAAATACTACACGGTCTAGCTCCATCCTATCTTGCCGATTGTATTGTACCATATGTCCCGGCAAGAAATCTGCGTTCAAAGAACTCTGGCTTATTAGTGATTCCCAGAGCCCAAAAAAAGTCTGCGGGCTATAGAGCGTTTTCTATTGGGGCTCCAGTACTATGGAATGCCCTCCCGGTAACAGTTAGAGATGCTACCTCAGTAGAAGCATTTAAGTCCCATCTTAAAACTCATTTGTATACTCTAGCATTAAATAGACCCCCTTTTTCGACCAGTTGATCTGCCGTTTCTTTTCCTTTCTCCTCTGCTCCCCCCTATCCCTTGTGGAGGGGGAGACACACAGGTCCGGTGGCCATGGATGAAGTGCTGGCTGTTCAGAGTCGGGACCCGGGGTGGCCTGTGTATCGGCTGGGAACATCTCTGCGCTGCTGACCCGTCTCCGCTCGGGATGGTGTCCTGCTGGCCCCACTATGGACTGAACTCTTACTATTATGTTGGATCCACTATGGACTGTACTCTCACAATATTATGTCAGACCCACTCGACATCCATTGCAATCGGTCTCCCCTAGAGGGGGGGGGGGGGGGGGTTTACCCACATATGGGGGGGGGGGGGGGGGGGGGGGTTTACCCACATATGCGGTCCTCTCCAAGGTTTCTCATAGTCATTCACATCGACGTCCCACTGGGGTGAGTTTTTCCTTGCCCTTATGTGGGCTCTGTACCGAGGATGTCGTTGTGGCTTGTGCAGCCCTTTGAGACACTTGTGATTTAGGGCTATATAAATAAACATTGATTGATTGGTATGCTCTGTGAGCAAACATTCAAGTGAAACTCCCCAAAACATCCAGTCTTACTCAAAAGCTAGAGATCGACAGAACCATAAGACATCGGTTTGTTTTTCCAAATGTGAGAAGGAAAAAGGACAGTGCTGAGAAGAAGACCTGGACGATCATTGAAAAAAGGAATCATCAAAAATATGACCAAATGTGTCGTTGATTTGGTGAAGCAATTGGAGCGTATCACTGCTAGTCTGCACCGTACTGCCACAGTCGAACGCCAAAGACATTAAAATCATATCTAAACATTTATCTAGGAACATATGGAGAAGCTCCTGATGGTGTGTTTGCCGAACATGCAGGATTTACCCAAGATGTCCATTATGTAGTTGTTAGTACATTCTATTCTATTGTTTTTGATACAATATTTCTTTTATACAGGTAAAAGCCAGTAAATTAGAATATTTTGAAAAACTTGATTTATTTCAGTAATTGCATTCAAAAGGTGTAACTTGTACATTATATTTATTCATTGCACACAGACTGATGCATTCAAATGTTTATTTCATTTAATTTTGATGATTTGAAGTGGCAACAAATGAAAATCCAAAATTCCGTGTGTCACAAAATTAGAATATTACTTAAGGCTAATACAAAAAAGGGATTTTTAGAAATGTTGGCCAACTGAAAAGTATGAAAATGAAAAATATGAGCATGTACAATACTCAATACTTGGTTGGAGCTCCTTTTGCCTCAATTACTGCGTTAATGCGGCGTGGCATGGAGTCGATGAGTTTCTGGCACTGCTCAGGTGTTATGAGAGCCCAGGTTGCTCTGATAGTGGCCTTCAACTCTTCTGCGTTTTTGGGTCTGGCATTCTGCATCTTCCTTTTCGCAATACCCCACAGATTTTCTATGGGGCTAAGGTCAGGGGAGTTGGCGGGCCAATTTAGAACAGAAATACCATGGTCCGTAAACCAGGCACGGGTAGATTTTGCGCTGTGTGCAGGCGCCAAGTCCTGTTGGAACTTGAAATCTCCATCTCCATAGAGCAGGTCAGCAGCAGGAAGCATGAAGTGCTCTAAAACTTGCTGGTAGACGGCTGCGTTGACCCTGGATCTCAGGAAACAGAGTGGACCGACACCAGCAGATGACATGGCACCCCAAACCATCACCCAACCATGCAAATTTTGCATTTCCTTTGGAAATCGAGGTCCCAGAGTCTGGAGGAAGACAGGAGAGGCACAGGATCCACGTTGCCTGAAGTCTAGTGTAAAGTTTCCACCATCAGTGAGGCGGTATAGCTCGGTTGGTAGAGCGGCCGTGCCAGCAACTTGAGGGTTGCAGGTTCGATCCCCGCATCCGCCATCCTAGTTACTGCCGTTGTGTCCTTGGGCAAGACACTTTACCCACCTGCTCCCAGTGCCACCCACACTGGTTTAAATGTAACTTAGATATTGGGTTTCACTATGTAAAGCGCTTTGAGTCACTAGAGAAAAAGCGCTATATAAATATAATTCACTTCACTTCACTTCACTTCACATTTCGGGAGAACATCTGCACCGTAACACAACATAAACACAACAGAACAAATACCCAGAACCCCTTGCAGCACTAACTCTTCCGGGAGGCTACAATATTACAATATACACCCACTGCTATCTCCTACCCCCCTACACCTCAAACCCGCCCCCCCCCCCCCCCCCTCAACCCTGCCCACCTCAACCTCCTCATGCTCTCTCAGGGAGAGCATGTCCCAAATTCCAAGCTGCTGTTTTGAGGCATGTTAAAAAAAAGAATGCACTTTGTGACTTCAATAATAAATATGGCAGTGCCATGTTGGCACTTTTTTCCATAATTGAGTTGATTTATTTTGGAAAACCTTGTTACATTGTTTAATGCATCCAGCAGGGCATCACAACAAAATTAGGCATAATAATGTGTTAATTCCATTATCGGACATCTCTAGTTGTGAGTTCAAACCCCGGCCGAGTAATACCAAAGACTATAAAAATGGGACCCATTACCTCCCTGCTTGGCACTCAGCATCAAGGGTTGGAATAGGGGGTTAAATCACCAAAAATGATTCCCGGGCGCGGTCACCAGTGCTGCTCACTGCTCCCCTCACCTCCCAGGGGCTGAGGGTGATGGGTCAAATGCAGAGGATAATCTCACCACACCTCGTGTGTCTGTGACAATCATTGGTACTTTAACTTTAACTCTCGATATTAAAGGGGTTAACACTTGCATTCTCTTTCAGTGGGCGCAGGGTTGTTGAGCACCCTTTTTTTTTTGCCAGTGCGTCGAAATCTAGCATCGGTTTTGTTGTGGCAATTCTCAAAACAGATTTTTGCTCAACAATGTTTTGATATTTGGCGGGCCGGATTAAAGGGACCAACGGGCCGCAGTTTGCCCAACCCTGCAACATAGCATCCGACGCTGTGGTCAAAGGTGGAATTTAAAGATATTTAACACTTTACCGCCACTTGGCGGCTAAAGTGGATCCGTCACGTTTCATGTGTCAGGTAAACCGAGACGACTGGGGCCATATGAATCCCTTTCCGACTGTATGTGTCAATCAGACTCGGTTTAGCAAAATGACATGACCGAAAGGTTTCGAATCCAAGGTTTTTGTTTCATTAAAGTCATGGCAATTTATTGATTTGGGCGTTTGAACGGGACTTCTGGCGGGCAAATGGAAAAATACGATGCCGTAAAACGTGTTTTCATTGGTGGTTTTCGCTCTATAGTGTTGACAGAAGCTGGAGGAGGAATGCTGACAACCCCATCCTGTTGTAATCTTCCCAAAGTAGATTTACGGCGGGTGTCAGCGGCCAGCGATGGCGTGTAAGGAATCATTGGAGAGACGCTCTATGTCACTGCTGATGTATCGAGACACCTTCTGGTGTTTCACTTGCAGTATTCATGAAGATCACCTCAGCTAAAACGCTAATGCGTGCAGCACGCAAACAGGAGAAGAAAAAAATAAAAATGGGTGAAAGCATTAAAGAAGGCCATGTCATGCAGGAGCGTGCAGACAGAGCGGAGACAGGCACGCTCGCAACACCCTTTTAACACCAGCTGCTCCGACTCGCACCTCCATCTGCATCCCGACTGGAGACAAGGAGCGAGACAGTATGAATGGAAACACACCTTAATCCCAAGGTGCTATTATCCCTCAGGGAAGACTCAGAAGCAGCGAGCTGATCAAAAGTAATCAAGTGCTAAAAGAAAAAGCATCCGATCTCATCAAAGCCCTGTTTTGTCTGGATATGCGCCAGATAATTGACAATCCAACAATTCCCGGACTGACAGACGGAATCACGCACGCCATCCTTGAAAGACTCGACTTCCTCGTCCTGCTCTGCATTGCTGTAAAAGGAAAAACCTTCAGCCTCCTTGAACCGGTCAGAGCTGCATTTCAATAAATGTCACATTATCGCCTGTTAAAGGGGAACATTATCACAATTTCAGAATGGTTAAAACCATTAAAAATCAGTTCCCAGTGGCTTATTATATTTTTTGAAGTTTTTTTCAAAATTTTACCCATCACGCAATATCCCTAAAAAAAGCTTCAAAGTGCCTGATTTTAACCACCCGTCCATTTTCCTGTGACGTCACATAGTGAAGCCAACACAAACAAACATGGCGCAAAGAACAGCAAGCTATAGCGACATTAGCTCGGATTCAGACTCGGATTACAGCGGTTTAAGCGAGTCAACAGATTACGCATGTATTGAAACGGATGGTTGTAGTGTGGAGGCAGGGAGCGAAAACGAAATTGAAGAAGAAACTGAAGCTATTGAGCCATATCGGTTTGAACCGTATGCAAGCGAAACCGACGAAAACGACACGACAGCCAGCGACACGGGAGAAAGCGAGGACGAATTCGGCAATCGTCTTCTAACCAACGATTGGTATGTGTTTGTTTGGGATTAAAGGAAACTAACAACTATGAACTAGGTTTACAGCATATGAAATACATTTGTCAACAACATGCACTTTGAGAGTGCAGACAGCCCAGTTTTCATCAATTAATATATTCTGTAGACATACCCTCATCCGCTCTCTTTTCCTAAAAGCTGATCTGTCCAGTTTTAGAGTTGATGTCAGCAGGCCAGGAAAGCTAGGGTCGATATTCTTCTCTTGATCGTGTGAGCCAAAACATCCAGGGGGTTTAGCTCGCTCGTCTGCGGGAACAAACTGCCGGCATTGCTTGCCGTGCAACCGAGGTCCTTTGTCCCTGAATTGCTCACACACTCCGGCAGATTCAATGGGGGTCTGGCGGCAGATTTCTTTGACTTTGTCGTTGGAAATGCATCTGCTTTGAGTGTCGCAGGATATCCACACATTCTTGCCATCTCTGTCGTAGCATAGCTTTCGTCGGTAAAGTGTGCGGAACAAACGTCCAATTTCTTGCCACTTTCGCATCTTTGGGCCACTGGTGCAACTTGAATCCGTCCCTGTTCGTGTTGTTACACCCTCCGACAACACACCGACGAGGCATGATGTCTCCAAGGTACGGAAAACAGTCGAAAAAACGGAAAATAACAGAGCTGATTTGACTCGGTGTTTGAGAAAATAGCGGATTGCTTCCCGATGTGACGTCACGTTGCTCCGAGAGCGAATAATAGAAAGGCGTTTAATTCGCCAAAATTCACCCATTTAGAGTTCGGAAATCGGTTAAAAAATATATATGGTCTTTTTTCTGCAACATCAAGGTATATATTGACGCTTACATAGGTCTGGTGATCATGTTCCCCTTTAATCCCAAGGTGCTATTATACCTCAGGGAAGACGCAGAAGCAGCGAGCTGATCAAAAGTAATCAAGTGCTAAAAAAAAAAGCATCCGATCTCATTAAAGCCCTGTTTTGTCTGGATATGCGCCAGACAATTGACAATCCAACAATTCCCGGACTGACAGACGGAATCACGCACGCCATCCTTGAAAGACTCGACTTCCTCGCCCTGCTCTTCATGGCTGTAAAAGGAAAAACCTTCAGCCTCCTTGAACCGGTCGGAGCTGCATTTCAATAAATGTCACATTATCGCCTGTGAAGACACTAAATCTGAATCGGCAGTGCCGAGGAAAAAAAAAAAGAAGATGGTTTAACAGTCACACGGAGGTGTGGGGGAATCAGCACGGAGCCTCTGCGGGAGGCCACCGCCGCCATTTGGAAGCTGTTATGAGTGTTATTTAATTTAGCGGCGTTGTCCCTTGACCATTGAGGTGAGATCCATGCAGGTAATGGATGTCGAGGTTTGCTCCTCACCATAGGGACGGTGTTCCGCTATGCTGGAGTGAAGGTAATCTCAGCTGCCTATAAGGTGTTCTTCTGGGATCTAGTTAGTGCGGCTTGGCGAGTTCCACAAACGGGAACATAAGAAGGCGATACACTCTCCCCAGTCGTCCCCTCTCAAAGGGGTCCTTTGTTATTAATTTCCTTGAAAAACGCCACAGGCCTTTTGGGCCTCATCAACTAAGATCCAAATAAAAGGCGCGAAACAGCGTGTGCAAACTATAAAATTGCTCGTACTATTTGTAAGCCTGTGATCTACTAAGACTGCTGCAGACCGCCGTATTTAAATGAGGTTATGGCATGTGCTATGGGGCTTTCCCCATGGAGACACTCATTAACTGCACATTCATGTCACCATGCTCCTACCCTTTTGCTATATTTTGAAACATGCAGCAGACCACTGTGTACCACTTGTTATGGGCATTTTAGAAGCAGTCCCGCAGTGGATCTAAAACGCAACCCATTTTTTTAGCGTGCCCAGGGAGACAATGGCTTTAACAGCGAGCGTCCGTTAGAACGAGTCATACCAAAGACTATAAAAATGGGACCCATTCTCTCCCTGCTTGGCACTCAGCATCAAGGGTTGGAATTGGGGTTTAAATCACCAAAAATGATTCCCGGGCGCGACACCGCTGCTGCCCACTGCTCCCCTCACCTCCCAGGCGGTGAACAAGGGGATGGGTCAAATGCAGAGGACAAATTTCACCACACCTAGTGTGTGTGTGACAATCATTGGTACTTTTACTTTAACTTAATGTTTCAGACGCAAGAAAATGCATATTTTAATATGTTTTTTTTTCCAAATTAGAGACATGTTATAATATATCTGTGAAAAAACACATCATAAAAAAAAAGCCAACACCAAAACACATTGATTGAATTTGTTTTAATAAGCTTCTTAAGTGGTCTAACAGCTAAAAAATTATACAATTATATTGCTGAAAAGACGATATGTCTAATATTTGTATTTTTGGTAACACTTTAGTATGGGGAACATCCATCCATCCATCCATTTTCTACCGCTTATCCCTTTTGGAGTCGCGGGGGGTGCTGGAGCCTATTTCAGCTGCAATCGGGCGGAAGGCGGATAAGTCGCATATTCACCATTAATTAGTTGCTTAAACCTAGTGGTTAGAGTGTCCGCCCTGAGATCGGTAGGTTGTGAGTTCAAACCCCAGCAGAGTCATACCAAAGACTATAAAAATCGGAGCTATTACCTCCCTGCTTGGCACTCAGCATCAAGGGTTGGAATTGGGGGTTAAATCACCAAAAATGATTGATATCGTGATATCACACACAAGTAAACATGCTGCATGACACGGCCACCGCTGCTGCTCACTACTCCCCTCACCTCCCAGGGGGTGATCAAGGGTGATGGGTCAAATGCAGAGAATAATTTTGCCACACCTCGTGTGTGTGTGTGTGACAATCATGGGTAGGGTTAGGGTTACTTATAAGCAATAAGGGTTAGGGTTAGTTAACTCTTAGTTAATGGCTTACTGGTTGTATAATAAGGCCATGCAGAATAAGGCATTAATAAGTACTTAATGACTAATTAACAGCCAATATGTTATTAATTTGCATGTTAATAAGCAACTAATTAATGGTGAATATGTGTTCCCCACACTGAAGTGTTACCGTATTTTTGACAGTCCATCTATGTTGACAAGCATACAAAGAACAGAGCTTCAGCATTTCTGGGCAAATGCCAGTTTACGTGCCTTTCTAGACGCACTCCATATAGTAATAAATATAGTACATATAAGCAAAACAGCGGCTGCAGAACAGGTTTAGTCTTGATACATCACAATGTGTGTACTAAAAATGTATATTAACGTCTTATCCTCCCAGTATTGTGGGTGTTCTGACAATCAGCATATATTCTGGATAAATCATGAAGACAGACGCGTTAAATTGATCGTGCTCTCTATTTCACTCACTTAAAAGGGAACTGCACGTTTTTTGGAATGTTACCTATCGTTCGCAATCATTATGAGAGACAAGAAGACAAAAGGTTTGTTTTTGTTTTTTTTGCCTTCTAACATGAAAATCGGCTTGTTCTAGATGTTATGAATAGTACATATTGTTTTGAAGGTGTCTGTTACTATATTATATATATAGTTGCAGTGTGTATATTGTACATATTACATATTGTTATGAAGATGTATGTTACTACATTGTATATATTTATATATATATATATATATATATATATATATATATATATACACACTACATTATATATATATATATATATATATATATATATATATATATATATATATATATATATATATATATATATATACTTGCAGTGTGTATATTGTACATAGCACATATTGTTATGAAGGTGTCTGTTACTACATTATATATATATATACATACAGGTAAAAGCCAGTAAATTAGAATATTTTGAAAAACTTGATTTATTTCAGTAATTGCATTCAAAAGGTGTAACTTGTACATTATATTTATTCATTGCACACAGACTGATGCATTCAAATGTTTATTTCATTTAATTTTGATGATTTGAAGTGGCAACAAATGAAAATCCAAAATTCCGTGTGTCACAAAATTAGAATATTACTTAAGGCTAATACAAAAAAGGGATTTTTAGAAATGTTGGCCAACTGAAAAGTATGAAAATGAAAAATATGAGCATGTACAATACTCAATACTTGGTTGGAGCTCCTTTTGCCTCAATTACTGCGTTAATGCGGCGTGGCATGGAGTCGATGAGTTTCTGGCACTGCTCAGGTGTTATGAGAGCCCAGGTTGCTCTGATAGTGGCCTTCAACTCTTCTGCGTTTTTGGGTCTGGCATTCTGCATCTTCCTTTTCACAATACCCCACAGATTTTCTATGGGGCTAAGGTCAGGGGAGTTGGCGGGCCAATTTAGAACAGAAATACCATGGTCCGTAAACCAGGCACGGGTAGATTTTGCGCTGTGTGCAGGCGCCAAGTCCTGTTGGAACTTGAAATCTCCATCTCCATAGAGCAGGTCAGCAGCAGGAAGCATGAAGTGCTCTAAAACTTGCTGGTAGACGGCTGCGTTGACCCTGGATCTCAGGAAACAGAGTGGACCGACACCAGCAGATGACATGGCACCCCAAACCATCACTGATGGTGGAAACTTTACACTAGACTTCAGGCAACGTGGATCCTGTGCCTCTCCTGTCTTCCTCCAGACTCTGGGACCTCGATTTCCAAAGGAAATGCAAAATTTGCATGGTTGGGTGATGGTTTGGGGTGCCATGTCATCTGCTGGTGTCGGTCCAATCTGTTTCCTGAGATCCAGGGTCAACGCAGCCGTCTACCAGCAAGTTTTAGAGCTCATATTTTTCATTTTCATACTTTTCAGTTGGCCAACATTTCTAAAAATCCCTTTTTTGTATTAGCCTTAAGTAATATTCTAATTTTGTGACACACGGAATTTTGGATTTTCATTTGTTGCCACTTCAAATCATCAAAATTAAATGAAATAAACATTTGAATGCATCAGTCTGTGTGCAATGAATAAATATAATGTACAAGTTACACCTTTTGAATGCAATTACTGAAATAGATCAAGTTTTTCAAAATATTCTAATTTACTGGCTTTTACCTGTATATATATATATATATATATATATATATATATATATATATATATATATATATATATATATATATATATATATATATATATGTGTGTGTGTGTATATATAATGTAGTAACAGACGCCTTCATAACAATATGTAATATGTACAATATACACACTGCAAGTATACATATATAATGTAGTAACAGACACCTTCATAACAATATGTACAATATACACACTGCAAGTATATATATATATATATATATATATACTTTTGGAAACACTAAATTGGCCCAAGTGTGTGAATGTTGTCTGTCTATCTGTGTTGGCCCTGCGATGAGATGGCGACTTGTCCAGGGTGTAAACCGCCTTCCGCCCGATTGTAGCTGAGATAGGCTACAGTGCCCCCCGCGACCCCGAAGGGAATAAGTGGTAGAAAATGGATGGATGGGATATATATACACTTGCAGTATATATATATATATATATACACATACATGCATACACAATGCAAGTATATATTAATATATATACTTGCAGTCTGTTACTACATTATATATATAATTGCAGTGTGTATATTGTACATATCACATGTGTACAATATACACACTGCAAGTATATATATATATATATATATATATATATATATATATATATATATATATATATATATATATATATATATATATATATATATATATATATAATGTAGTGATAGACACCATAAGAATATGTTATATGTACAATATACACACTGCAACTATATATATAATGTAGTAACAGACACCTTCATAACAATATGTAATATGTACAATATACACACTGCAACTATATATATAATGTAGTAACAGACACCTTCATAACAATATGTAATATGTACAATATACACACTGCAAATTATATATATATATATATATATATATATATATATATATATATATATATATATATATATATATATATATATATATATATATATATATATTTGCAGTGTGTATATTGTACATATTACATATTGTTATGAAGGTGTCTGTTACTACATTATATATATAGTTGCAGTGTGTATATTGTACATATAACATATTCTTATGGTGTCTGTCACTACATTATATATATATATATATATATATATATATATATATATATATATACGGTATATATATATATATATGTATAATGTAGTGACAGACACCTTCATAACAATATGTAATATGTACAATATACACACTGCAAGTATATATAATGTAGTAACAGACATCTTCATAACAATATGTAATATTCATAACATATATATATATATATATATATATATACATATATATATATATATATATGCTTGCAGTGTGCATATTGTACATATTGTTATGAAGGTGTCTGTTACTACATTATATACATACAGTACTTGCAGTGTGTATATAAAAGGTTGATGGAGGGTTTTGAAGTTGTTTTAGAGGCTTTGAAGGCTACAACTCTGACTCCCCTTAGCTGCATCTTTCAAGCGCTTATATCATCTTTAAAAATCTTTTTTTTTTAAAAGACATTTTCTCGTCTTTCATAATGATTGTGAACAATAAGCAAAATTCCCTAAGAAATGCAGTTCCCCTTTAAGAGATAGCGTGTGCTATTAAGTTTACAAAGGTTTTAATACATTGATTCGGTCCTAAATTCACTGTTTTGCAGAAATTGCCTGCATGCTTGCAAAAGTTGATATTTGGGTGATGGGTTTTTCCTTCAGGGCTTTGCTGGAGTATGCATCATAAAGCCAGGGGAAAGAGAAACAACTGGAAGCTCATGATTTTGATCTTTGTGCTCGACAAAAAAAAAAAAATTCTCCAATGCTCCAAAAAGGGAAGGTAAGAGGACTTCACGGGCGTATTCATCACTTTGCAATGGAAAACAGTGGATGCCCTTTTTGTGTGCTTCCCTTCAAAGTTGTGGTATGGGAATTGAAGCGATAAAAGCAGATTTTTGTTCTGCTCTACTGAGAGTTTTGCATTTGATGTGTCTATAATTGACGTTCCTGTCTAATTCCAAGCAGTGACCTGCTCACAATTTGCTTTTGTTCCTGTATTTCATCAGCGTTTCGCTCCCTGTAGTCACACCCATCTTTCTGTGGGCTGCTTTGAATGCAAGGCCATCCTCCATACAACTCTACTGGGAGCATAAATGTCATTTTGCACACGTACACTCATTCAATCTGTTTTGCCACAGGGGGAGTGTGAATATGTTTTGAACCTGTGGCAGATCCACACACAAATATTCACACTTTAAAGCGGACCTCATGGGATGTGGCATTCAGGGTGCCTGGGGCGCCAGCTTTGGCCCTCAATAGCCCAAAAATGCCACAGTGACACCAGCATGAACCTACACAGCTGTCTCAGAAGTTGCAAAACATTTAGTTGAAGTCAATTAGGGATGTCCCGATCCAGGTTTTTGCACTTCCAATCCGATACCGATATTGTTTTTGCATTTCCGATCCGATACCGATACTGACCGATATCGATACTGACCGATACTGGCCTATCCGAGCATGTATTAAAGTTTAAAGTTATTTAGCCTACTTAGTTGTCAGAATCATGTTGAAAAGGGTTTGAGTACTCTTGATAACAACTAGCCAGCTGAATTAGGGGAGTTTGAATAATACACAATGGTTGGTAACAAGAAACTGACCTGTTTATTCAAGGATAAACACAAAATAGACACAATTATACATGACAAACAGAAATGGCATCATTGAACTAGGGCTGGGCGATATGGCCTTTTTTAATATTGAGATATTTTAAGGCCATATTGCGATACACAATATATATCTCGATACTTTGCCTTAGCCTTGAATGAACACTTGATGCATATAATCACAGCAGTATGATGATTCTATGTGTTTTGATTGATTAATTGAGACTTTTATTAGTAGGTTGCACAGTGAAGTACATATTCCGTACAATTGACCACTAAATGGTAACACCCCAATAAGTTTTTCAACTTGTTTAAGACGGGGTCCACTTAAATTGATTCATGATACAGATATATACTATCAGATATATACTATCATCATAATACAGTCATCACACAAGATAATCACATTGAATTATTTACATTATTTATAATCCAGGGTGTGGAGGGGGGCGCCTGATGTAAGTGTCAAAAAGACAGCCAAAAGAGTTTGATATGAGAATACATCTAAAGTTAAAATATAGGGTAGAAATGCACCCATTTGCAGGACATGTAGTCTTGATTTTCAAAATGTTCTTTCAAGGCTTGCATGTCTACATTAAAACATTCTTCTTCATACTGCATTAATATATGCTACTTTTAAACTTTCATGCAGAGAAGGGAATCACAACTAAAAAAATCACTAATTTTTTCATACGGTGTTGATGTGGAAATGTTTGCCATTTTGATGGTGTGGAGTCTGGACGTGTGTTTGATGGTGTGGAGTCTGGACGTGTGGCACCGAATGGAGATAAGCGTCTCGACAGACGTCACAATATTTGAACAATGATGACGAAAACTGTTGTCTGTCGTGTCCGTGTGTCGAAAATTGTTATGCACTTATTTTTTTTATTTGATTTTGTGCGTGGCATAGATTTGCCGTGCGCAGAGGACGCTTGAGCAGACGCGCACCTTAGCGGCTGCGCTAGCATCACAGCTAACGTTAGCCATGCCGCTACCTTGCTCTCTGCTGGGAGAGGACGTATACGTATGTGACGTATGACGTGACAGTATGTGACGTGTGTAAGAAGGTGCGCTCGCTGTCTGTGAGAAGGAGACACAGGAAAGAGTGAAAAGAGCCTGTCGTGTAATGCCAGCAGCTAAAAGCAACTGCGTGAGAATTGTGGATGTGTTGAAGGTGTGCTGGACAATGCGGAACGGAAATTACGGAGCAGCAGAAAAGTGGAATGTATTATTTAAATCGGTGCGTTGGAAAACACGGACCGGAGTTTTTTTTAAAACTGGATCTTGATCGGCATTTTCCCATGCCTTGCCGATACACAATATTTGGCAAATATCGGCAGTAGGCAGCTGATCCGATCCAAATATCGGATCGGGACATCCCTAAAGTCAATGTTATTCCACAACAGACGTAGGCACTTCACACTTGGGCCGGTCTAGAAAAACACAACTTTTTTACATTAAAAAAACCAACCAAAGGTTGTGGTCAAAAGTTGACATACACTAGTAAAGAGTGAAGTGAAGTGAATTATATTTATATAGCGCTTTTCTCTAGTGACTCAAAGCGCTTTACATAGTGAAACCCAATATATAAGTTACATTTTTAAACCAGTGTGGGTGGCACTGGGAGCAGGTGGGTAAAGTGTCTTGCCCAAGGACACAACGACAGTGACTAGGATGGCAGAAGCGGGGATCGAACCTGCAACCCTCAAGTTGCTGGCACGGCCACTCTACCAACCGAGCTATACCGCCCCGAAGAACATAATGTCATGGCTGTCTTGAGTTTCCAATAATTTCCTCAACTCTTATTTATTTGTGATAGAGTGATTGGAGCACATACTTGTTGGTCACAAAAAACATTCATGAAATTTGGTTCTTTTATGAATTTATTATGGGTCTACTGAAAATGTGACCAATATATACACATTATGTACATGACTATGCACATGTTGTCTCCAAGAGTGTGCAAAACAGAATGAGAAAATGTATATATACTAAAACCACATATGAACCTGTTTGATGCTTCGAAGAGTTGCTGGGGATCAATTTTGGTTCAGATCAGGTCGAGGTTGAGATGAGCCACGATTTTATGGCAGTTTTAAAATTAGTAGGGAACTTCGAATTTTAAGGTCTGTTGGTAGTGCATTCCACTGACTGGTGGCAAAATAGTAGAATGCATTTTTTCCCGTGAGAGTCTTGAATTTGGGGGGGACGAAATTAGGTAGAACGTGCCAGTCTTGTCTTTTGTTGAGCCCTACAAAGTGTTCATACTGTAGGTATTGTACTTATTACACGCCAACTGTTTTGAATACAAAATTTGGAGGCGTTGAAATCGCCACGTTAAATCGCTAATGCTAATCAGTAGCATGTCTATGATAATTCCAATGTAAATTAGCATTGAGCTATAGCATTTTGAAAAGAGGGGTTTTACTGTACTTTTGAGCGTCTTCTTCTTGATTTGCTGGCCTAGAGGCGGTGCGACTGAGTCCACTCTGAGTGCTTGACTGCTTGTTTTTTGGCCATGCGCGAATCTGCAACTCGACTTGCAACAAAAGGTACTAAAATAAGGCATTGATTAGACGTGAAATCGGACTTTGGTCAGTACCGCATACTTGCCAACCTTGAGACCTCCGATTTCAGGAGGTGGGGGCGTGGTCGGGGGTGGGGCGGGGCGTGGTTGGGGGCGTGGTTAAGAGGGGAGGAGTTTATTGACAGCTAGAATTCACCAAGTCAAGTATTTCATACATATATATATATATATATATATATATATATATATATATATATATATATATATATATATATGTATGTGTGGGAAAAAAATCACAAGACTACTTCATCTCTACAGGCCTGTTTCATGAGGGGGTTCCCTCAATCATCAGGAGATTTAAAAAAATAAAATAAAAAATAAAAAAAATCTCCTGATGATTGAGGGAACCCCCTCATGAAACAGGCCTGTAGAGATGAAGTAGTCTTGTGATTTTTTTCCCACACATACATATATTGCGCTCTACTACGGTATCGAGCACTATTTTTTGGATAACCTTTTTAAGACATATATATATATATATATATATATATATATATATATAGATAGATATCTACATCCTGAAAATATGCAAACAAACTGCGTTTAGATAATTGATACTTCAAACTTGCATAAATAAATATTAAGGAATGTAACATAACTTGGCTTCTGAGAGTTTCAAAATGTAATGACTAAAATGCTAAAGTTGTTGATAAACAAGCAATTATTTTAATAATTAAATATGGTAATTTTAAATGAATTATTATGATAATTTAAAATCAATTATTTCAAATATGTTTATTTTAATGTATAATTCTATGGCTGGATGTAATAAGGAGTCACGAAAAAATACAAAAAAAAATACAATTAATTTTGATGTTTTTAGCAAAATAAAGTAAAATAGTATTTAGTTTTTGTTTTTTTTAATTAATAAATATATTTATTTTTAGGTAAGATAAACATAATAATACAATTTATCTCTAGTCTGGATGATTTAGTTCTTGTCACCCTGTTGTCCTCCCGTCATGAAAAAAGGAAAGGCTGTCCTCACTCAGGTCCGCATGGAGCTGGAGGGGGCGTGGCTTCCAGCTCCGGCTGAAAATCGGGAGATTTTCGGGAGAATATTTGTTCCGGGAGGTTTTCGGGAGAGGCGCTGAATTTCGGGAGTCTCCCGGAAAATTCGGGAGGGTTGGCAAGTATGCAGTACCGTACTCAGTAACCATCCCTACACCCATAACTCTTCCAAATGTCAGTTTCAGTCTGGTCTGCTTTTCAAAAGAACCTTTGCTATTATCATGGGTGCATCAGCAGGTGAGCTTCTGAATGCGGAGCGGGTCACGCTCTCCGTTAACAACCCCCTGAGAGAACTTCCATGTGTTTCATAGCGGCGGAGGCAGTTGATGTAAAAAGGTGGCACACTCGACAATGTTGCAGCTTAGGAGCCGGGACGCCTCGTTAGGCATTTAGCGCCGCTGACTGGCTTTTACAACACTTCACACGCGGGCCAGCACTCTCTCCCGCACATGTAAATAGGAGACGGCGTACGCAGCTGTAAAGAGCTCGCCCGGGGATGTTGAATTATTTCTCCGGTCGGGTTAGAGAGGAAGCAGGTGCCTGTCCAGTGCGGGTGTGTGAGGTGTAAATAGCTCCGGCAAGTGGTGTGCAGGTGTTTGCAGAGAGCTTCCCCTGTTGCAGATGAAATATGAAACGGCAGCAGGGACGAGTGCGTAGGAGGGAGGGTGTATTCTTACAACACCTCTGTGTGCCAAAAGGTTCAAACAAACACTGTCATATAAAACTAGTGCCATTAACTGATGGGCTGTTTGAACCCTCATATACAGTATACGGTCCTGGTCAAAAGTTGACATACACTTGTAAAGAACATAATGTCATGGCTGTCTTGAGTTTCCAATAATGTCTACAACTCTTATTTTTTTGTGATAGAGTGATTGGAGCACATACTTGTTGGTCACAAAAAACATTCATGAAGTTTGGTTCTTTTATGAATTTATTATGGGTCTACTGAAAATGTGACCAAATCTGCTAGGTCAAAAGTATACATACAGCAATGTTAATATTTGGTTACATGTTAACTTAATATAAGGTTACCCGCTTTTGGACACTTTTTCTGACATCACATGGACAAAGATAAGACCTTCTGGAGGAAAGTTCTGTGGTCAGATGAAACAAAAATTTAGCTGTTTGGCCACAATATATTATCTGTCTTATCTGTCTTGTCTTTTAACAAAGAAACAAGAAAGTCACAATCTTCGTTCAATGAATGTTCTGCAATTTGTCGTCCCCAAAGTAAGAACTGAACTGGGCAAGAAAGCATTTAGGTTTTCAGCACCGAAGGCTTGGAATAACCTACAATCGAATATGAAACTTCAAGCCCTAGTTACGTTGAATGAGTTTAAAGCTTCTGTGAAAGGACTGCAGTCTACCTTGTCTGTATGCACATGTGTCATGTGAGCAAGTTTTAATGTTGTAAATGTGATGTTTTATGTATTTGTTTACTGTTTTTAATGTAACCTTGCTGCTGCCCTTTTGGCCAGGTCTCCCTTGGAAAAGAGATCTTTGATCTCAATGGGATTTTACCTGGTTAAATAAAGGCTAATAAAATAATAACAATACCCAGCAATATGTTTGGAGGAGAAAAGGTGAGGTCTTTAATCCCAGGAACACCATGCTTACCATCAAGCATGGTGGTGGTAGTATTATGCTCTGGGCCTGTTTTACTGCCAATGGAACTGGTGCTTTACAGTAAAGCAAATAGAACTAGATGTTTCAATCCCTTTGGTAAGTAGGAACCATCTTGACGGTAGCAGTCGGTGTGGAGTGGTGAAAGGGAGGGTAAGTATGTCATTGGGGTCTTCGGGTGGGCACCCTGCTTCATCGACGTTTCGTTGATTGAAGCCCACAACGTCTCCAGAGGGCTCAACAGTGTACCTAGCGTCCCAGGTACACCCCCCTCCATGCCATACCCTCCATATCCTGTCGGACTCTGCATGGCAGGGTCGTCCTTTTCCCTGAGTCAAGCCTAAGCCTTACAGAGAGTAAATGGGACAATGAAAAAGCAGGATTACCTCCAAATTCTTCAGGACAACCTAAAATCATCAGCCCGGAGGTTGGGTCTTGGGCGCAGTTGGGTGTTCCAACAGGACAATGACCCCAAACACACATCAAAAGTGGTAAAGGAATGGCTAAATCAGGCTAGAATTAAGGTTTTAGAATGACCTTCCCAAAGTCCTGACTTAAACGTGTGGACAATGCTGAAGAAACAAGTACAAGTCAGAAAACCAACACATTTTAGCTGAACTGCACCAATTTTGTCAAGAGGAGTGGTCAAAAATTCAAGCAGAAGCTTGTGGATGGCTACCAAAAGTGCCTTATTGCAGTGAAACTTGCCAAGGGACATGTAACCAAATATTAACATTGCTGTATGTATACTTTTGACCCAGCAGATTTGGTCACATTTTCAGTAGACACATAATAAATTCATAAAAGAAACAAACTTAGAATGTGCTCCAATGACTCTATCACACAAAAATAAGAGTTGTAGAAATTATTGGAAACTCAAGACAGTTGTAAATAACATTATGTTCTTTACAAGTGTATGTAAACTTTTGACCACAACTGTATGTTCAACTCTTAACGCAGTTTGGTCCCAATCGGTCTTCAGTTTTGACTATTATTGTATGTCCTTTTCCTCCAACAATGTAGAACATAAGCGCTGATGAAACTCATTAGGATGACACACACTCAGTCACACACTTCATTAAGTATGTCTGCAAAATATAATAAGATTCCGTACAAGAGGTCCTGCCTACATAAATGTATGAATATGAAGATTTTAATTTAGAGACGTTTAACTGTAACTGAGTGTTTGCTCGGCTCCACACAACTCTACATGTTTTAGGAGCAGGACATTTCTTCAATAGCGACTGTGTTTCCATGCACTAAATTAGTCTGATTTCTCAAATAGTTTGTTTTTGTAGATTTTCGAATGCGTCCACGTTTTTTATTTCAAATTTTCAGACTTATGCAGATCCCAAATACACAAAAATAGGTAAGAGTTGGTTTTAAATGAGAGGTCCTCTTTAATACAAAAAAGACCAAATTTATACCGTATTTTCCGCACTATAAGGCGCACCTAAAAACCACAAATTTTCTCAAAAGCTAACAGTGCGCCTTATAACCCGGTGCGCTTTATTACGATTCATTTTCATAAAGTTTCGATCTCGCAACTTCGGTAAACAGCCGCCATCTTTTTTCCCGGTAGAACAGGAAGCGCTTCTTCTTCTACGCAAGCAACCGCCAAGGTAAGCACCCGCCCCCATAGAACAGGAAGCGCTTCTTCTTCTACTGTAAGCTACCGCCCGCCCCCGGAAGAAGAAGAAAAAACGCGCGGATATCACCGTACGTTTCATTTCCTGTTTACATCTGTAAAGACCACAAAATGGCTCCTACTAAGCGAAAAGGATCCGGTTCATAAAAAGACGCAATCTCTCCATCCGCACACGGATTACTACCGTATTTCACAGCAACTGATATTCCTGTGAACCGCACTGTGGAACGGGAGCACGTACGGTGAATATTCGCACCACAGGGAATGAGAAGTCATCCTTCACTGTGGTTCTAGCTTGCCATGCTAACTTCCACCCATGGTGATATTCAAAAGGAAGACCTTGCCAAAAGAGACCTTTACAGCCGGCGTCATCATAAAAGCTAACTCGAAGGGATGGATGGATGAAGAAAAGATGAGCGAGTGGTTAAGGGAAGTTTACGCGAAGAGGCCGGGTGGCTTTTTTCACACAGCTCCGAAGGCGAACACACCTTCACTAAGACGGGCAGACAGCGCCGGACGACATACGCCAACATTTGCCAGTGGATCGTAAATGCCTGGGCAGATATTTCGGTCACAACTGTGGTCCGAGCTTTCCGGAAGGCAGGATTCACAGAACAACAGCGACACTGACTCCCGATGACTTCGACGAGACGGAACCGGCCATTTTGGATACCACGCTTGCGCAACTTTTCAATTCGGACACCGAAGACGAAGAATTCGAAGGATTTACGAATGAAGAATAACTTCAGAAGGTGAGCGCTATGTTTATTTTGTGTGTTGTGACATTAACGTTCGAGCAACATTATGTTACTATTGCTCTACACCATTTTGAATTTTACTATGTTTGTGATTGCACATTTGCGTACATTTTGGGACAGAGTTGTTAGAACGCTGGTTTTCAATATATTATTAAAGTTTGACTGAACTATCTGACTGTTTTTTTGACATTCACTTTAGCGCAGCGTTTTTTTGACATTCACTTTAGCGCAGCGTAGGCGCGGCTTATAGTCCGGGGCGGCTTATTGGTGGACAAAATTATGAAATATGTAATTCATAGAAGGTGCGGCTAATAATCCGGTGCGCCTTATAGTGCGGAAAATACGGTACTTGTTTTTTAACCATATGTTTTAAATATTAGGAAACTAACCACTAGTTGATTTCACTTAAAAATTATAATGTTGTAAAAATGCAAACCCTATGTATAAGACAACCATCTTTTTCAGATTGTATTTAATCAAATAAAGCCTTATAGTCATTATGGCATTTCTAATACCAGGTCCAAAACCATATTGGTGAAAATGGGTAAGGCAGAGCCGTCATGGCTGCACCATTGTAATGTGAGAATTCACCGCTGATACCAGTTGCTATATCGTACTGCACCACTCGACACTCCAGTTTTATACTCCACAGTTCCCACGTTGCCGCAGGTGTCCATTTTCTTGCTGCCGTCAGACTTCTCTTGGATAAAATCTGTCTATAAACGCAGCCGATATTTATCGCCTGCTGAGAAATGGCCACCGCACAGGACACTGGTACTCAGATGATGGACTAAGAAGTAAATATCAGAGAGCCTTATTCTTCTCCAATGCTGCTGTGTGTCAGCAGGTGGCAATCAAACTGATTTATTAGGGCTGCAACGCAACAGGTGCCTGTATAGAACCTTTGATACAGTGGTTTGGGTTCGGTACCACTATGAATCGAACAATTTTACATGTATTTTATTAACTGGACAATTGTACTCACCCCTGGGCTGCATCTGCCTCTGACCATTCAGACCAGGCTACAGAGACAGACGCTACATGCAAATTTAGCCTGTTGCATTCAGTATTTGATTGATTTTCATTTTAATTAATTGAGCATTCACACATATGGTTTTTCTACACCAAAATTAATCTATTTATTATGTTTCTTCGTCTTGTTCTCCAGATCTTGGCGCGCTCTACTTTCCACATTTTCACCCGATTCAAACCATTCCAACTTCAAACTGTTCAGCCTATTCGGGAATCGCGGGCTTTTCGTCGACAAATTCCAAAAATTCACAGAATTCCAGGTTTTCCGGGACATTTTCCCCATTCAAAACGAATTGGCCATTTTTCAAACTTCCACCATTTCCACATTTTTCAACCGATTCAAACCATTCCACCTTCAACATATTCCACTCAGCCTGGACATTCAAACTATCATTTTTTCAAACCCTATTTCCACCCTTTTTTCTGTCAACTGCTCCTTCAACATTTTTCAACCCACTTCAACCGTTCCAACGTCAAAACATTCCTCTTAATCAGGACAAAAAACAAAATTCTCAGTTTTCCCGAAACTCTAGGTATTCCATAATACCATTTCTCAATTAAAAATGTTGCTAAGTCAACACAACCGTTGGCCAACAAAAAAGTAACCACAGAACACTATACGACTGTACGATATAGTGTTCTGTGGTTACTTTTTGGTTGGCCAAGCGGACGTGACGACAGGCTGTCCCCACTCAGATCCGCACAGACCGGGAGGGGGCGTGCCTTAAGTCCGGCTGGAAATCGGCAGAAATTTGGAGAATGGTTGTCCCAGGGAGAGGCAGTGAAATTCGGGAGGGTTGGCAAGTATGAGATATTCTCACTTCTTTTCTTTTGTCGAGCACAATTTTAGTTAAATGTAAGTTGTGTCTTGGATCAAAGATCCCGTCTACTGCCCAAAACAACAATTCAAATCTGCCTGGTTAGGCTCTGTGTATGTCACGTGTGCCTTCCTTGGGTGAAGCCAGCTTTACAGCTATGTTGTTGATTGATTGATTGATTGATTGAAACTTTTATTAGTAGATTGCACAGTACAGTACATATTCCGTACAATTGACCACTAAATGGTAACACCCAAATAAGTTTTTTAACTTGTTTAAGTCGGGGTCCAGATACAGATATATACTATCAAATATATACTAACATCATAATACAGTCATCACACAAGATAATCATCAGGGTATATACATTGAATTATTTACATTATTTACAATCCGGGGTGTGGGATATGGAGGGGGGGGGGGGGTAGGTTTGGTTGGTATCAACACTTCAGTCATCAACAATTGCATCATCAGAGAAATGGACATTGAAACAGTGTAGGACTGACTTGGTAGGATATGTACAGCAAGTAGTGGACACAGAGAGAGAGATCAGAAAGTATAAGAAAAAGTGTCTACATTTGATTATTTACAATCCGAAGAGGTATTATGTGGAAGGGAGGGTGTTAGTTTAGGGTTGTAGTTGCCTGGAGGTGTTCTTTTAGTGCGGTTTTGAAGGAGGATAGAGATGCCCTTTCTTTTACACCTGTTGGGAGTGCATTCCATATTGAAGTGGCATAGAAAGAGAATGAGTTAAGACCTTTATTAGTTCGGAATCTGGGTTTAACGTGGTTAGTGTTAGTGTTAGTGTTATTATGCTGTTTGTTACTTATGTATGTTATGTTGCAGCTATTTAAAATAGTTTTGTCAATTTGTTCTGGCCTGAAATAAATTGGCACTTTGAAACATATCTTTGTCTTTGTGTGTTGTATGTAGAGCACATTGCTTAGCAGAGTTCAGTGATGCAAATGTGTGTCAAGTTGATCAACAGATTGTATTATTCTCCAGTGCAATAACAGTACTGAAATGAAGGCTAAAAGGGCATTAATGGGAGCTTTAAAAAAAAAAAGTAGAAGAAGTAACTAAATAGTTACTTTTCACAGTAACGCATTACTTTTTGGTGTAAGTAACGGAATTAGTAACTGAGTTACTTTTGAAATAAAGTAACTAGTAACTGTAACTAGTTACTGTTTTTCAGTAACTAACCCAACACTGAGTATACCTAAACTCGAAGATCTTCCACCATCCTTCAGATCTGGTGTTCGGAATTACTTTCGCTTTTATATTAGGCATAACCATGACGTGCCATGAACAAAAGTACAACGGTAAGTCTCACGTGGCAAAATTCTAGACTATACAAGTGGAAATAAAATAAACATGGCAACAAATTTACACTGGAACCAGACAAAAACAATAAGGATGCGTGCTACAAACTTTACCTAAGTCATTTAGATGGCTATTAGCACGGGATTGCTTTAGTACTACTGGTTATCAATTCCCGCAAAATGAAACAGTGCCATTTTTGGTACTTTTGTCCGGTTGCAGACTAAACAACGCCTAAAACACTTAACGAGGAAACAATCACTCAAGCAGCACTCAGCAAGTGTGCTTGATAGTAAACGCTCAAACGGGAAGTAAGGCTGCACTTTTCCAAAATGTGCTACCTCAACATCAATTGGAAATGCCCTACACATGCTACTGATTAGCATTAGCGATTTTTCATGGCAATTTCAACACCTCCAAATTTTGTAACAAAAACTAAAATGAAAAATGCATGTTACAATCAAACAGGAGGTGTGGAATAAGCACTATACTTACAGTATAAACACCTTGTAGGGCGCAACAAAAGACTACACTGACACATTCAGGTTATTGGCAAACACATCGTAGCCATCGAATGTCTATATAGTAACTGGACAGCACTGTTTTCATAATCAGCTCATTTTTAAATGTTACATTAAAAATTAGATTTTATTGGTATACAATTAACACAGCAAAGTACCAAAAATTACCAGTGAATATTGGTATCAAATTCCAAGGAATTTGTACCGTATCAGTTCCAATGTGAGATGTACCCATCCCTAGTTGACATGCTACGCTTTTCTGTTGTGGACTTTGATTGATTGATTGAGACTTTTATTAGTAGATTGCACAGTACAGCACATATTCCGTACAATTGACCACTAAATGGTAACACCCGAATACATTTTTCAACTTGTTTAAGTCGGGGTCCACGTTAATCAATTCATGGTACAAATATATACTATCAGCATAATACAGTCATCACACAAGTTAATCATCAGAGTATAAACATTGAATTATTTACAATCCGGGGGGTGGGATGTGGAGGGGGTTGGGGCGGGGGGCGGGGGGGGGGGGGGGGAGGGGGGTTCAGCGTTTCAATGTCGGGTTTCAGCGTTAATACAAATAACAATTTTAAAAAGGCATGAAAATGTCTCCTTTTTGTATTCAAAATACATGGAAACTTGACACAAAAGCCTAATTCCTGTGGTAAAAACAACAAGTTCAGGCCAGTAGAAGAGGAACAAGCCTCAAGTGTTCCTTTCATTGGGTGGTTGCATGGAAGGAATACTCTCACAGGGTATATATGTAACGTTCTTCGGTCTGGACCCCGAGACGTCAGAAAAATAAACGCTTTTTTATTTAGGGGACGGTGTGGCGCAGTTGGAAGAGTGGCCGTGCCAGCAACCTGAGGGTTCCTAGTTCAATCCCCACCTTCTACCAACCTCGTCACGTCCATTGTGTCCTTGAGCAAGACACTTCACCCTTGCTCCTGATGGGTCGTGGTTAGGGCCTTGCATGTGTGAATGGGTGAATGTGGAAATAGTGTCAAAGCGCTTTGAGTACCTTGAAGTTAGAAAAGCGCTATACAAGTATAACCCATTTACCATTTAATTTATTAGGTACAAACACAAACAAACAGATGTGCAGCTGGGAAGTGCACAAAGAGCAAACGTGTGTAAGGCAAAATGATCCCGCCCTGTCCTCTCAGGGCTGGCATAAGAAGCATCCTGATTGGCAACCAGGCACAGCTGCGTCCTGATTGCCAATCAGGAAGTGGAACAAAAAATAGGAGGGCTGGACAGGGAATAAAACAAAACTAATAATAACTGTCATGACAACATTACTCCAGAGAAGCCCTGAGAATATACTAAATCAATGAGTGGAAAGACTTATCTTTGGCTCCAATCTTGTTTTGTCAAAGCCTGAATTATTTATTTCATGACTTCTCAGTTGGTGTCATGTTTACCCAAGGGCCTAGCACAACATTCTGGGTCCCACATGTAATCAGTCGCTGTGCTTCACTCTTAATCCACGTCTATGACAAGCAGTCTTTTCCAAGCTCAAACGAGGGGTCCCAGATTAGTTTTTTATTGGGCATACATAAATTCTAGTAGGGTTAGGTCTGTCTGTGTTTGTTTTCTTGTAATAACTGCACGCCTGTTGGGTTTGATGATTTTTTTTTCCCCTTTGTTTTTACAATATTTTGCTAATTTGGGGTTTGAGCTGAAGAAGTTGAGAAAGCCCTGCTTTAAAGGATTCCGCCTGAAGCTTGTTTGCCCGCCGCATGACTTGATTTCTATTTTGATAGCCTGGCTTCGTTATTTGCGGTGGAATACATCTCGGAGCATGTGCATTACAAGCGATTCAGCTGCCGTTTAGCATTAAAGGGGAACATTATCACCAGACCTATGTAAGCGTCAATATATACCTTGATGTTGCAGAAAAAAAGACCATATATTTTTTTAACCGATTTCCAAACTCTAAATGGGTAAATTTTGGCGAATTAAACGCCTTTCTATTATTCGCTCTCACAACGTGACGTCACATCGGGAAGCAATCCGCCATTTTCTCACATTACAAACACCGAGTCAAATCAGCTCTGTTATTTTCCGTTTTTTCGACTGTTTTCCGTACCTTGGAGACATCATGCCTCGTCGGTGTGTTTTCGGAGGGTGTAACAACACGAAAAGGGACGGATTCAAGTTGGCAGGAATGTGTGGATAACCTGCGACACTCAAAGCAGATGCATTTCCAACTGGACTGGACAGATCAGCTTTCAGGAAAAGAGAGCGGATGAGGTTATGTCTACAGAATATATTAATTGATGAAAACTGGGCTGTCTGCACTCTCAAAGTGCATGTTGTTGCCAAATGTATTTCATATGCTGTAAACCTAGTTCATAGTTGTTAGTTTCCTTTAATGCCAAACAAACACATATCAATCGTTGGTTAGAAGGCGATCGCCGAATTTGTCCTCGCTTTCTCCCGTGTCGCTGGCTGTCGTGTCGTTTACGTCTGTTTCGCTTGCATACGGTTCAAACCGATATGGCTCAATAGCTTCAGTTTCTTCTTCAATTTCATTTTCGCTACCTGCCTCCACACTACAACCATCCGTTTCAATACATGCGTAATCTGTTGAATCGCTTAAGCCGCTGAAATCCGAGTCTGAATCCGAGCTAATGTCGCTATATCTTGCTGTTCTATGCGCCATGTTTGTTTGTGTTGGCATCACTGTGTGACGTCACAGGAAAATGGACGGGTGTATTAGGGATGTCCCGATCCAGGTTTATGCACTTCCGATCCGATACCGATATTGTTTTTGCACTTCCAATCCGATACCGATACTGACCGATACCGGCCGATACTGGCCTATCCGAGCATGTATTAAAGTTTAAAGTTATTTAGCCTACTTAGTTGTCAGAATCATGTTGAAAAGGGTTTTAGTACTCTTGATAACAACTAGCCAGCTGAATTAGGGGAGTTTGAATAATACACAATGGTTGGTAACAAGAAACTGACCTGTTTATTCAAGGAGAAACACAAAATAGACAAAATTATACATGACAAACAGAAATGGCATCATTGAAACTAGGGCTGGGCGATATGGCCTTTTTTTAATATTGCGATATTTTAAGGCCATATTGCGATACACGATATATATCTCGATATTTTGCCTTAGCCTTGAATGAACACTTGATGCATATAATCACAGCAGTATGATGATTCTATGTGTTTTGATTGATTGATTGAGACTTTTATTAGTAGGTTGCACAGTGAAGTACATATTCCATACAATTGACCACTAAATGGTAACACCCCAATAAGTTTTTCAACTTAAATTCGTACTTAAATTGATTCATGATACAGATATATACTATCAGATATATACTATCATCATAATACAGTCGTCACACAAGATAATCACATTGAATTATTTACATTATTTATAACCCAGGGTGTGGAGGGGGGCGCCGGATGTAAGTGTCAAAAAGACAGCCAAAAGAGTTTGATATGAGAATAAATCTAAAGTTAAAATATAGGGTAGAAATGCACCCATTTGCAGGAAATGTAGTCTTGATTTTCAAAATTTTCTTTCAAGGCTTGCATGTCTACATTAAAACATTCTTCTTCATACTGCATTAATATATGCTACTTTTAAACTTTCATGCAGGGAAGGAAATCACAACTAAATAGATCACTAATTTTTTCAGACGGTGTTGATCTGGAAATTTTTGCCTCGGCATTTTGATGGTGTGGGCGTGTGGCACCGAATGGAGATAAGCATCTCGACAGACATTACAATATTTGAACAATGATGACGAAAACGGTTTTCTCTGTCGTGTCCGTGTGTCGAAAATTGTTATGCGCTTATTTTTTTATTTGATTTTGTGCGTGGCATAGATTTGCCGTGCGCACAGGACGTTTGAGCAGGCGCGCACCTTAGCGGCTGCGCTAGCATCACAGCTAACGTTAGCCATGCTGCTACCTCTCTGCTCGGGGAGGACGTATACGTATGTGACGTATGACGTGACAGTATGTGACGTATGTCGTGACAGTATGTGACGTATGACGTGACAGTATGTGACGTGTGTAAGAAGGTGCGCTCGCTGTCTGTGAGAGGGAGACACAGGAAAGAGTGAGAAGAGCCTGTCGTGTAATGCCAGCAGCTAAAAGCAACTGCGTGAGATTCCACAGACCTGTGGATGTGTTGAAGGTGTGCTGGAAAATGCGGAACGGAAATTATGAGCAGCAGAAAAGTGGAATGTATTATTTAAATCGGTGCGTTGGAAAACACGGACCGGAGTTTTTTTTAAAACTGGATCTGGATCGGCATTTTCCCATGCCTTGCCGATACACATTTTTTGGCAAATATCGGCGGCCGATCCGATCCAAATATCGGATCGGGACATCCCTAGGGTGTATATAACGATGGTTAAAATCAGGCACATTGAAGCTTTTTTTAGGGATATTGCGTGATGGGTAAAATTTTGAAAAAAAACTTCGAAAAATAAAAAAGTTTTAACCATTCTTAAATTGTGATAATGTTCCCCTTTAACACATGGATCTAAGCACTGTGTTGTAATTTTTTTGGGGGGGAGGTGTATTACAATCCCAGGTGCAATAGTTGTATTGTCAGGTTTCATAGGCTTTGACGTGCGGCATTAAGCAGGAAACAATAGTAACTCCACATGCAGTATATAAAACACATTATAACTTGGGTCATTAACTCAACCCATATAGCAGCGAACTGCGCTACAGTGTGAGAGCGCCCTTTTCCAGCCCACACAATGAATTCAGCAAAGTGCTTCAGTGTTTGCTGAGCAAACATGACTTCCAGTTTTATGGCATGTTTGTTATCTCCGCTTGTTATTAAAGGAGATGGCGTTTGGAATGACTCCCAGACAGATTTTCTTCACTCACGTCTACACTTCTTTTCAGCTCTCCTGTGGGGTCGTTAGCCCGGGTGTCCCCTGACAGGCCGCTCCCCATAATGAGTCTGACAGACCAAAACAAATGCAGGTACACGCCGACGAGGCAGGCGAGGAGATAAGGGACCGATGTGCCTAATGCTGCATGACTATACAGTGAGTGTGTTGGCATGCTGGGCCATAACGTGGGTGGCGGCAAAGATGACATTTCAGGGTCAGAATGTTTCTTCCATAACGGCGGATCTTGATTCAATCCTTAAAAAAACGTAATACATCACGTAATCCTCCACTTCCCCATGGATCCATCATTCATCATCAAAAGTGAAAGGTGAGTGCATTTTGGATGGATAGATGGATAGCACCAAAAATAGAGGTTAAAAAAAAAGCACTCAAAGATAAATAAAATAAGGTAACAAGTTATTTAAAGGGGAACGTTATCACCAGACCTATGTAAGCGTTAATATATACCTTGATGTTGCAGAAAAAAGACCATATATTTTTTTAACCGATTTCCGAACTCTAAATGGGTGAATTTTGGCGAATTAAACGCCTTTCTATTATTCGCTCTCGGAGCCATTTTCTCAAACACATTACAAACACTGAGTTAAATCAGCTCTGTTATTTTCCGTTTTTTCGACTGTTTTCCGTACCTTGGAGACATCATGCCTCGTCGGTGTGTTGTCGGAGGGTGTAACAACACGAACAGGGACGGATTCAATTTGCACCAGTGGCCCAAAGATGCAAAAGGGGCAAGAAATTGGACGTTTGTTCCGCACACTTTACCGACGAAAGCTATGCTACGACAGAGATGGCAAGAATGTGTGGATATCCTGCGACACTCAAAGCAGATGCATTTCCAACGATAAAGTCAAAGAAATCTGCCGCCAGACCCCCAGGAAAAGAGAGCGGATGAGGGTATGTCTACAGAATATATTAATTGACGAAAACTGGGCTGTCTGCACTCTCAAAGTGCATGTTGTTGCCAAATGTATTTCATATGCTGTAAACCTAGTTCATAGTTGTTAGTTTCCCTTAATGCCAAACAAACACATACCAATCGTTGGTTAGAAGGCGATCGCCGAATTCGTCCTCGCTTTCTCCCGTGTCGCTGGCTGTCGTGTCGTTTTCGTCGTTTTCGCTTGCATACGGTTCAAACCGATATGGCTCAATAGCTTCAGTTTCTTCTTCAATTTCGTTTTCGCTACCTGCCTCCACACTACAACCATCCGTTTCAATACATGCGTAATCTGTTGAATCGCTTAAGCCGCTGAAATCCGAGTTTGAATCCGAGCTAATGTCACTATATCTTGCTGTTCTATCCGCCATTCCCCTTTAAAAATATAATAGAGTACCAATGAGTTGTATAAGGATAATAAACAATATATATATATACTGTATTTATATATATTTCTATATATACAGTTGTTACAATAACATCAGTGTGTTGTGTCTGTGTTTATACAGTGGTTAACTTCGGTTTTCATGCTGGCTTGACACAAAAAATACTATTTCCGTAGAGCTGGTACAACTTTCATAATGACAACATTTGGACTACCGCATTTACCCGACGACCCCTCTTTTTTACGACAAAATCAAGCATAAAACGTGTTTGTTTTTTTCATATCAGGGAACTAAAAACTGTTTCGTAGCTGCTTGGCGCTAATGATGTGCGATACCACGGGTTTTCTTATCGATCGAATGCCGAGTACAATTCAGGCTGGTATAGGCCATACCGATCCGATACAGATACCGATACTTTGCGCAAATGTACCTTTTGTGTCTGCTAAAGTAGTTATATATACCGTATTTTTCGGAGTATAAGTCGCACCGCAGTATAAGTCGCACCTGCCGAAAATGTATAATAAAGAAGGAAAAAAACATATATAAGTCGCACTGGAGTATAAGTCGCATTTTTGGGGGAAATATATTTGATAAAACCCAACACCAAGAATAGACATTTGAAAGGCAATTTAAAATAAATAAAGAATAGTGAACAACAGGCTGAATAAGTGTACGTTATATGAGGCATAAATAACCAACTGAGAACGTGCCTGGTATGTTAACGTAACATATTATGGTAAGAGTCATTCAAATAACTACAACATATAGAACATGCTATACGTCTACCAAACAATCTGTCACTCATAATCGCTAAATCCAACGAAATCTTATACGTCTAGTCTCTTAAGTGAATGAGCTAAATAATATTATTTGATATTTTACGGTAATGTGTTAATAATTTCACACATAAATTGCTCCTGAGAATAAGCCGCACCCCCGGCCAAACTATGAAAAAAAACTGCGACTTATAGTCCGAAAAATACGGTAAGTTTTATATAATAGCTAAAATAAGTTGTGTATTTCAAATAAAATAGCAGTATTACAGTTATTTATTTGTTATTATATATTTGTTATTATATAGTATTCATAATATGTATGTGCTGTTATATGTATTATAATATATCATAATTTATCATTATAGATGTATTTATTTCAAACTCTGAAGTATATTGAGGCATGAATAACAATACGGCCAAGCTAATACAACAGAAAAAAACGGACAAAATCATACAAAGTACACAATGGTGTTTCAAACATTAACACACGGAAATAAGTAACAAAATAAAAGCACGAAAACAAATGAATTAATAAGAACTACTGTCAGAAGAAAAGTAAGTCACAATTCAGTTAAATGAACGTGAAAATATTGAACATTTTGTAAACAAAAGCATTCAACATTGACATGTTGCCTCATTCATCAGTTTAATCACTTTTTTACACTGTTTTCCTGTCAATGATACACATTATCTCAGATAACTTAAGTATCAAAAGTATCAACATTTTTGACTTGAGGATCAATATTAGAGCAGAAAGATCTGGTATCAGCGGTATCGATATTTCACTATCGATCCACACACTTGACAGACCTAATGGCTTCTTAGTAAGTAGCATCATAAATCCTCTGTTGTTTTACTTGTGCACATCCTAAGTAGGGCTGTCAAAATTAATGCATTTGATTAATTACAAAAAAGGTATTGCATTGATTATGTGTAAACACAAATTAATTATGCAGTTTATTTTGAATGCGCATGTTCCTTTACAGCTGCTGATGGTTACGTGAAAGGCGGTGCAGGCTGTTCTACAGTCTGTGATCAGGTCAATGCAAATATGCATAACGAGTGCGTAAACTTTCGCTTCAAACAATAATCCGGCGGGACTTTGAGTACAACTGCTATCAAGTTTTGAGCAAATAAATGACATGCATTCTTGTAAAATATTTCTAAAAAGGTGGTGTTTGCATTTGAGTAAAAATAATGGGACTTTTTAAAGGTAATTTTATTACACATGGATTTAATTTACTGCGCTTAATTAATTAAAATTCAAAAGTGTGATTAATCGGATTAAAAATGAATCGTTTGACAGTACTCGTTTCAAACAACTTATTGTTCTCCTCTGTAACATGGCTGCATCTGTCCAGGTCATTGTGGGTGTGAGTGACGAGAAGAAAAGCTCTGACTTGCTTGGGAAAATGTCGTTTTGTGCCAACCTGCTGGTTTGCACCTACACATGTCTAGTCTCCGATTATAAGACTACACATATTTTCAATACAGTGGAACCTCAGTTTACAAACGTATTTGGTTCCTGAACAAGGTTCGTAATTACAAAAAAAAAGTGTAGTTATTGAAACACATTTCTCCATAAGAAAGAATGTAAACATGAATGAGTTCCAGCCTTGACAAAAGTTTGTACAATTTGAACATAATATAAAGTGTTGTACAGTACTATTTAACAAACATGGATTAATCGTATATTTGATAACAAACCAAAACCATAATTAGCTGAATTGTCCTCATTTTTAGCCGCCCTGCCGAAATGCACACACACTGTCACTATTCCTCTGATGCACTCACGGCTACAATGACATGGAAGACAAAATACAATTAACTTTAATATTCTTCCCAGCAGGCACAAGATATTTAAATTATGGGATTATACATACTTGTCCTTTAAAAGTGATTTCAAAACAACTTTTGTCAAATAGTTCAATTTGGAAATTGAGACAACATCGATAATTGGGGCCACGGATTAAACGTCGTCAAAAAGCATGTTTTAACGTTATGTTTGAGTTGCTCAACGTTGGGACCTAATTCAACAAGCTCTCAACCTTGTTTAAACGTCTAATGTAAACAACGAAGGGTTTGTAAATCACGGTTATGGGACAAAATTAGAGATGTCGATATTATCGGCCGATAAATGCTTAAAATGTAATATCGGAAATTATCGGTATCGGTTTCAAAAAGTAAAATTAATGACTTTAAAATGGCGCCGTACGGAGCGGTACATATCCGGTAAAACACGAACGTAGGGAGCAGTACAAAGCAGTTGCATCTCCCAGTCAGCAGCCCCTCCCCTCTGCCCTGTCCCACACACACAACACAGGAGTTGACGACTGCAGCATGAGAGGTTTAACAACAAGAGTGTGTTGTTGCCGGTGCTGTAGCAGTGGCTAACAAGCGAGCTCGCTCTGTGACTTACTAACGACACCATGTCTATGGTTTGGGATTATTTTAAAGTGTTTCTGACGGACAAA
>NC_084566.2:4934124-4981624 GCF_033978685.3 Nerophis lumbriciformis
AAAAGGGAAGTCCTTCTTTATCATATATTTGCACCTGTCAATGTTTACTTTTGTATGCACATTAAATCAACATAAAATCCTGACTTTGGAACAATGTTCACGGACTCTAGTATTTGGCTCTCTATTAGATGTAATGGTTTTCTGTATTGGACCATGATTTCAGTCCTACTCAGTGGCCTAGTGACCTACTCAGTGGCCTAGTGACCTACTCAGTGGCCTAGTGGTTAGAGTGTCCGCCCTGAGATCGGTAGGTTGTGAGTTCAAATCCCGGCCGAGTCATACCAAAAAAATGGGACCCGTTACCTTCCTGCTTGACACTCAGCATCAGGGGTTGGAATTGGGGGTTAAATCACCAAAATTGATTCCCGGGCGCTGCACCGCTGCAGCCCACTGCTCCCGTCACCTCCCAGGGGGTGAACAAGGGGATGGGTTAAATGCAGACAAATTTCACCACACCTAGTGTGTGTGTGACAATCATTGGTACTTTAATTTTAACTTGTTCACCGGTCCTCCTTGTTGATAACTCAAGAAGGGTAGAAATACAAGAACACACACACATGCACGCACACGCACACACACACACTCTTGTATTTGTTATCTTCTTGAGACCTGATTAAATGCCTCCCTCTTTAGGACCAGCCTTTCTAGATATATAAGACTGTATGTTTACAACATTAATAATATATACATACTATGCAAATATAAAAAAGCTCGTTGTGAAAAATGAGGCGGAATTTTACAAGAAAAAGGTCACAAATTCACAAGAAAAACTTAGAATTTTGTCAGTATTATAATAAAAGTTGTTCTTTTACTCAACCCAAGTCAGAATCTTACAAGAAAAAACGAACATTTGTGCAATATTATGATAAAAGTTGGAACTTTACTCTAACAGTTGCAATTTTACATGAAAAGCTTTAAAATGTTGGCAATTTTATGAAAAGAGTCGTAATTTCACTCGACAAAAGTCACAATTTTATAAGAAAACTAAAATGTTGGCAATATTATAATAATCGGAAATTTTAATTGGCAAAATTATTACAAAAGTTATGATTTTACTCAAAAAATTTCACTATTTTACAAGAACAACAAAAAATTGGCAATATTGTGATACAAGTCAGAATTGTATATGACAAATGTCACTTTTACGAGAAAATATTGCATTACAGAAACAGAAAGAATATGAGAAATTGTTCCCAATTTGATAAGAAAAAAGTCGACACATTGTGGAAAAAGACTGCTTTTAGTTATTAAAATTTTTTTTGTTTGCAATTTGTTTTTAATCTTCATTATTTGCTTCAAGTTATTACAGTATGTCTCTATATACATATGTATTCTATTTGTTTAATTACTTTTGGCCAAAGGGGGCGAATTTCAATTTCTTACACACACTTGTTATTACATATATTGACCAGAAAGGGAGAACTTCAAATTTTTACACACACTTGTTATTTCATATGCTGACCAGAGAGGGAGCACTTTTAGAAGTGACACACAGTCAATTTGAAAAATCCCTCCTTTTTGGGACTACCCTCATTTTGATAGATTTCACCACCAGGGGGTGAAAATGAGACATTATCTATGAAATGTAAAGTTATTGGGACCATGATTTATGTCATCACTTGTTCACATCTCCTCATATGGAAGATACTTTTCATTCTTCATGTCTCAAGAAGGGTAGAAATACAAGAACACACACACACACACACACTTTTTTTTACCTCCACCAAGTGCATGTGTGGCTCAGATGGTAGAGCAGTCATCCAGAAACTTGAGGGTTCCTGGTATGAATCCTGTTTCCACTTCACCCACTTGCCTCCCAGCGCCACCCACACATGCACCATATTTACCAGACTATAAGCCGCTGCTTTTTTTTACCCCAACGCTTTGAACCCTGCTGCTTCTTCAACGGTGTGGCCAATTTATGGATTTTTCTTTGCTAACAGCCATATTGTTTTGTATTCAACGAACAGTTTTCATGTTACACCGATCACAGCAGCTGCATTTTGCATTACCGCTAGAAATGTGCAAAAGCTAAATATCGCAATAAGAACCTTGTAATGTTTTGAAAAACCTCTGAAATGTCGCTAAAACATGTTCTACGTTCTCGTGAGGTGGTTTTTCAGACGTTTGGATATTGAAGTATGTTGCAAAAGCATGATGGAAAAGTTTTTTTTGCATTTACAGGGCACCTAAACACCAAACCAGCGGGGCGCGGAACGGTCGGCCGGGGGGACCGAGGCAGGTCCCCTCCGAGCATTAGAGGCCAGCCTGGTGGCTCGGAGAGACCCACATGGCGAGGGGGCCTTCAAATCCACAATTAGTACACATTCTCTCCCAAAAATATCTTATTCGAGGCCGCTGCCGTATGTAAGGACGTTGCCTTTGAGCGATCACCCGCTGGTGCAGGTGGGTAAAGTGCCTTGCCCAAGGACAACGGCAGTGACTGGAACGGCGGAAGTGGTGATCGAACCTGGAACCCTCAAGTTGCTGGCAAATGTCCTCAGAGCTCCAAAACCATGGAATCGCCAATCCATCTTCCTCAAGGTGGAGTCTCGAAGGAGTCTTTTCAGAAATATCGCTTTTATTTAGCGAAAAACTTCAATGGAAACACAGCTCATGACACTAAAAAAGGTGTGTTATTGTTTGCGCCATCTTTTGGACGAGTTCCCTCATGACAGGTGCTGCGGGTTGACGATTTACTTCCTGTTTCTTGCCGGAAGTACATGTATATTCGTCCATAGCGTTTCTGCTTGGAAGGATACGTTTATAAATTTTACAATATAACTAAAACCATTCATACTTACTACACTTCCCCATGTGTGATGTTTGTAGAAGTGTTTTCATGCATATTTGCACGTGCTATCGTAGACTAATCAAGATAGCATCGTTAGCATTAACATGTTTACAAATCTCTGTGTTAGTATTATTAACTTGCCATGGCTTTTTTTTTTTTTAAATTGTTCCAGTTTTATAAATTCACCGAAACGTCACCGTGGAGTTATTGAGTCTGTTTAGCTGATCCGGGAGCTAGCTTGCGCAGCTAGCGGGTCCATGACGAGGACTTCTGTTTTGTTTGATCAGTCGTTTTACTGCCGTTTGGAAACAATTAAGGTATGTAAATAAAACCGTATAGTCTGGTGCGGTTATTAATATATGTAAAGAAAAAAGTTTCCTCTAAAATTTGGTGGGTGTGGCATGAACACGAGTGCAGGCTCATAACTTGAGAGGCTTTGGATATTTCTTAGTGCCGAGAGCTCAAACCACTCGTAAACGTTTTTGTGTGTCTGTATGCGGAGTAAAACTATGGAACAAACTGGACTTACAACACAAGCAATGCCAAACTATTAATCGATTTAAACTATTATACAAACATGTGGTCTGGTTCAAATATAGAGATGAGGGTCTTTAAATTGACCTGCTGCTGTACTCTGTCTCAAAGTGTTAACATGTGCTCAATGTTTCCTTACCATGCTATGTTGTCTATTACCATTGTTGGTATATTCATTATTCCTACATTGTTGATACAAATTATTGTTACAGTGTAATAATTATTGATAATGCCACTATGATACAACATCTGTATTATAATCCTTGAACAAAGTAAGAGTGAAACTCATGTGAATAATCACTGAATGGAGAACTGGGGGTGGGATTAAATAAATTATCTTCTTCCCACTCCCTTTCAGGCAAAACTGTACCATCATGCTTACATACTGTACATTACCTTTTGCACTATATTAAGTTATATTATTATGTGTTGTCAATTTTGTACTTTTTTTTATGTCATTGCTTGAAATAAATAAATAAATAAATGAAAAAATGAAAATTAAAACACCGGTGTGCTCTATAGCCTGGAAGATACGGTGTAAATGTTTGTGGAGGACTACCTAATATCAATCTAAATAGGACTTTCTTGGACAAATGGAGGCAAAAGGAAAAGGTAAATATAAATACCGTATTTTTCAGACGATAGGGCGCACTTAAAATCCTTTCATTTTATCAAAAATCGACAGTGCACCTTTTAACCCGGTGCGCCTAATGTACGGAATCATTTTGGTTGTGCTTACTGACTTCGAAGCAATTTTATTTGGTACATGGTGTAATAATAAGTGTGACCAGTAGATGGCAGTCACACATAAGAGATATGTGTAAACTGCAATATGACTCAGGTAAACAACACCAAAACTTTAAATGTTCCATTGAGAATATAGAACATTACACACGGCACTCAAAAATCTGTCAAAATGTTTTTAAGACGACTTCGGTAAGCTACGACGCCGCACCGCTTGATAGATTGTCAGCACATTAAACATAGGAATTGTTACGTCTGCGGGGACGCACAGCTGCGCTGGTAGCGTTCCTTCCAATACAGAAGACAAGCAGGAGTATCGTGGAAGTAAGATGAAGTATATTTAATTATTTTAAGACAGGATCAAAAATACAAAACTGAAAACGCTAGCAAGCGTGGAGCTAAACAAAACATAAAATGTCACCAAGGGTGATAAACAAGGAATGCTAGCGTGTACAAACTTACTACAGCGAGGAGAAAAAACAGGAGAACGTAAATGTTGCCTATTGCAAACATTGACCCAGCAACTACTGCTGGGTGACAGGAAACTATAAAGGGGAGTGATTAACCAAAACCCCTGGTGGGAACACTAATTGCAAAACTAAGACAGGTGAGGAGAATCAGTGCCCATGGAAACCAACAGTAAACAGGGAAAGAGGGTGCACCCAGGAAACAGACTAAAACAGAAACATTACCAACATAAATCATGCCATGATCCGGGTAACGGATCATGACAGGAACATTACTATGGTGTGTGTATAAGGACCACAAAATGGCACCTATTAGCAGACATTATCTGGCGTTTTGTTTCGCAATATTATGCAAAACCAAATTTTCCTCACCAATTGGTTCCTGCTGATGTGTATTTGGGATCTGCATAAGTCCGGAAAATGTGCGTGAGTCTGCCTTTGTAGTGCGTGCTGACACCGTAGTCGATAAGCTTCTTCTTTTTCTCTATCTTCTTGTTATGGGACATTCATCCCACGCTGTTGCCATTTCTAGTATCAAGTAGTGTAAAGTTCGTACTTATATTAAGTTAAAGTACCAACGATTGTTACACACACACCAGGTGTGGCGAAAGTATTCTCTGCATTTGACCCATCACTGTCAGTAAACTCACCATGAAAGCACTAAAACATACCGGTATAGTGAGTTTACATTATTCACCCAAGGAACTTTAGTTATTAGAGAGTTCCGGTCGGACGGTTTTTCACTGGACACATTTCCGGCGTTGTTGCACTAGTGAGCCACGGATGAGGAGATGCTGCTCCGTTATTGATTGAAGTAAAGTCTGAATGTCATTAAAACAGTTAGCTCCATCTTTTGACACTTCTTCCACCCCCGTCCTTGCACGCTACACCGCTACAACAAAGATGACGGGGAGAAGACGCTGTCCAAGTGGAGGCACGTAAGTAAGACCGCCCACAAAACGGCGCATCCTGAAGAGACTATCAGAAAGTGACTTGAAGATGATCTATGCAACATTTTGACCAAAGAACCACCATTACATGTTATGTAGACCACAAGGAAGTCTTTTACATTTAGAAAATAATCATAATATGACTCCTTTAATGCGCCTTCATGCCTTTTGTATGAAAATAGACCTGAATAGACCCGCTCACCGGCAGTGCGCCCTATGGTCCGTAAAATACGGTACTCGGGATGTTCCGATCAGGGGGTTTTCTGCCGCCAAATCCGATCGATTATCCATGAGTGTGATCGGTCGATACCAATACCTATATCGATGTACCAACTGTAAATGTTTCTGTTGTATTATGTTAATAAAAAGGTGATGCTGTTAAACACCACAATATGACTTTGGCAGATGTCTACAATCTACTTTGGAATGGCATGAGGGGCTTGAAAAGACATCAGAAGCTGCGGTGATTAAACCCCGTTTAAGAAGCAATTGGCAATAGGGGAAATATTTGTTCTGTTGTACAAATCGATGCTAAATGCTTTTCAGCATTATCAGCGGACCACTTAGGTGAACGATGCTCATTGACTCGCGCGCATACCCACTTACAGCACTCACTTACGTCAATAGGATTGTGTGGCGCGCATGGGGAAATGACTGGCTAAGACCTTCGAGCCCGTATGCTAAATGCAAAGTGAGGAGGCAGTGGAAACGCGTCATGACAATGCGGCGGAACTGTTGGGCCGCGAAGATGATAAGACATTGACCCTCACATTGAAGGTTTAGTTAGGTCGCCTTCCGCAGTAAAGGCACAATTGACAACATTTCCTGCCGTGGTCAAGGGCCAGTGAACACTCCACTTACTTCAGATGTGGTCTGCCAACACCTCTTTTTAAATGTCCTATAATAGAGTAGGTAGGGACAGATGTAAGGGTGTGGGGGGGGGGGGGGGGGGGGGCTTTGTACCCCATTGTGCTGCCTGAATCACACGGAGAGGCGAGATAGCGGCAAACAAAAGCGGAACAGGAAAAGGCTATTGGAGAGTTCTTTTCAACAGACTCTCCTCCACCGACCCCGTGGTGTCACCCAGGTGTGTCTTTCTGCCTCTGCTGCAGACAAAGTGAAAATCCCAACCCAAAAAAGAATCCCAGGTGGCTAATGTACTTTCCCCAGCTCTCAATAAGGGGTATTGAGCACGATGTCGGACTTGTCTGCGTGCCACAAAGACGGCTGCACGAAGGGGGGGAAAAAAGTGATTTGGGTTTTAATGAAGCGCTGATAAACGGGTCTTAGACTGGAGAAGCAATAAGTCAAAGCAAAGACAGGAGCTGACAGGACGAGGAGCTGCAAGCACTTCGGTTCACGGCGAGGCCGCGGCATCTTCTTAGCCTAACTAGATTGTCATGCTAAGGCAGCTTATGCTTGTGTCGAGGAGAGGCTAATATTTGATATGAGCCAGGGTGAAACCGGATAATGCAGTCAAAACAGCGCATTAAAAGCTTGTTGGATTGGATTACACAACAAAAGTCAGTGAAACGCCAACATTATAAAGACTAGAGTTTAAAAAAAATGAAAGATTACCGTGTTTTTCAGACTATAAGGCGCACTTAAAATCCTTTCATTTTCTCAAAAATCAACAGTGCGCCTTATAGCCTGGTGCGCTTAATGTATGGAATAATTCTGGTTGTGCTTACCAAACTTGAAGCTATTATTATTTTAGTGAACTGGGTATAACACATGGCACACTGACAAAGCTTAACCTATTGTTACTATAACAATCTACAAGGTTAAGGTAGGTTGCTTCTCTTTCTTCCCCTCCATTTTTCTGCATTCTTTCGTATCTCAAGTTATCATTACGTATATGTATTGTTGCAGTTGAACAACTGTATTGTTGATAATAAACGTATTGTATTGGTATTGTTCATTATCAATAGCGCTATTTCTATTGGTATTTGTATTGCTCCATTTGTAGTGTAATAATGCTCATTGTCATTTCTGTATTATTTTTTATTTTTGCTAACTGCTTATTTACTATTACTTTTACCATCATATGTGTACATGTCGTATTTGCTGATGTTGCTCCATTGTTGTTGTTGTGTTTGCTGTTGTTGTTGTCTCTCTGTCTAATCTCCCTCTTGTCCCTACAATTTCCCCCTGTCTTCCTTTTTTTCTCTCTTTCTATCCCCTCCTGCACCAAATGATAATATAAATACATTTAATAAAGTCAAATACAAATAAGGCAACAAGAGAAGTATCCTACACTTCTCTTGTGTAAAGTAAATCTGAACAGTTGATATGGGCATCTACATCAACTATATGATTTGTCTAAAAAGCTGGACAGGACACAAAAAAAAAAAAAAAAAGCTATTTTATTTGGTACCTGGTGTAATGATAAGTGTGACCAGTAGTTGGCAGTCACACATAAGAGATACATGTAATAATAGTAATAATGGATTAGATTTATATAGCGCTTTTCTAGACACTCAAAAACGCTTCACAGAGAAGTGAGAAGCCATCATTCATTTACACCTGGTGATGGTAAGCTACTTTCGTAGCCAAAGCTGCCCTGGGGTAGACTGACGGAAGCGTGGCTGCAAGTTTGCGCCTACGGCCCCTCTGACCACCACCTATCATTCATGATTCATTCACCAGTGTGAGCAGCACTGGGTCAAGGGTGAAGTGTCCTGCCCAAGGACACAACAGCAGCGATTTGGATGGTAAGAGGCGGGGAGCAAACCTCAGGTTTCTGGCACGGCCCACCCACTATGCCATGCGGTGTCGACTGCAATATGACGCCAGTAAACAACACCAAAACTTTAAATGTTCCATTGAAAATAAAGAAGATTACACGGCGCTCAAAAATATGTCAAAATGTTTTAGTGCGACTTTGAAGCCACACCGCTTGATGGATTGTCGGCCCATTACGGTTACCATAGTCAGAGATACAAGTATTACTATGGTAAGTGTATGAGGACCGCAAAATGGCACCTATTAGCAGACATATCTGGTGTTTTGTTTCACAATACTATGAAAAAGCAACTTTTCTTACCTTCTGGTACCTGCTGATGTGTATTTGAAATCTGCATAAGTCCTGAAAATTTGTGCACGTCCGCTATTGTAGTCCGTGCCGACACCGTAGTCGATAAGCTTTTTCTTTTTCTCTATCTTCTTGTTATGGGACATTCATCCTCCACTGTTGCCATTTCTAATATAAAGTAGTGTAAAGTTCTTACTTATATCTATCTGTCAGTAAACTTGCCATGAAAGCGCTAAAACATACCGGTATAGTGAGTTATAATATTCACCCAAGGAACTAGAACTAATAGTAGGGACGGCGTGGCGAAGTTGGTAGAGTGGCCGTGTCAGCAATCGGAGTGTTGCTGGTTACTGGGGTTCAATCCCCACCTTCTACCATCCTAGTCACGTCCGTTGTGTCCTTGGGCAAGACACTTCACCCTTGCTCCTGATGGCTGCTGGTTAGCGCCTTGCATGGCAGCTCCCGCCATCAGGTACCTTGAGTACCTTGAAGGTAGAAAAGCGCTATACAAGTATAACCCATTTATCATTTATTTATAACTTTAGTTACTAGAGAGTTTTTCACGGGACACATTTCGGGCGTTGTTGTTGCATTAGTGAGCCACGGATGAGGAGATGCTGCTCCGTTATTGATTGAAGTAAAGTCTGAATGTCATTAAAACAGTTAGCTCCATCTTTTGACACTTCTTCCACTCCCATCCATGCACGCTACACCGCTACAAATAAGGACGGGGAGAAGACACTGTCGACGTGGAGGCACGTAAATAAGACCGCCCACAAAACGGCGCATCCTGAAGCGACTGTCAGAAAGCGGCTTGAAGATGATCTGTAAAACATCATCTATGCAATATTTTGACCAAATAACCACAATTACATGTTATGTAGACCACAAGGAAATATTTTAGAAAAAAATCATAATATGACTCCTTTAATGTGCCTTATAATCCGGTGCGCCTTTTGTATGAAAATAAACCTGAATAGACCCGCTCATCGGCAGTGCGCTTTATAATCCGGTGCGCCCTATGGTCCAGAAAATACGGTAAATCAAATATTAAATCAATAATGTCATTTTAAAAAAGCTTTGATTTACAATATGTTGCGTCGATAAATCAGTAAATGAGTGTAACTAATACAGATTAATCAAATCCAGACTGTGTGAAGTGCTTGGAACTTTAAATATACGGACATACTGTAGTTTCCACATGGTCGCCACAATAGAGCACATGATAGCGGTGGTGTGTGGCGGCGAGTTTTTAAATTGTTTTATTTGTATTAATGCACACATGTAAAAAGTGCAATATCAATGTTTATTAGAAAACTAGAATAAAGTTTATGGGAGGCAGAAAAATGGTTGTTATTTTCAACATGGCCCGGGTGTGGGATCAGATTCGAGGACGTTGTTGTGGTTTGTGAAACCTTTTAAGACATTTGTGATCAAGGGCGATATAAATGAACTTTGATTGATTGATGGATTGTTTTTCTGTTAGTTGAATGGAACGAAACGTGAAGCTAAGCTATAGTAGATTTTTATAAGAAAATAAGTAACAAGGTTCTGACTAGAAAAGAGTAACTTCTGGTTCCGTGCTGTACAGTGGATGTGTGTACTTGTTTTGTGGTGCGTTCCATTTGTACTGGGAAGTCGGAATTTCCGAGTTCCTCGTCGGAATTCCATCTGGAACATTCTCACCAACCCTGAGTTGGTTTCAAAGATGGCTACTATGGATGTAAACAATGATATACGTTTCTACAATATTCATTATTACCACTTCTGATTAGGTTTTGTCGCACTAAATGGATGAGTCTGTGTTAGTATTATTAACTTACATTGACATTACAATTTATTGTTTCAGTTTCACAAATTCCTCAGTAAATTCACCAAAACGTCACCGTGGAGTTATTGAGTCTGTTTAGCTGATCGGAGCGCTATCTTGCGCAGCTAGTGGGTCCATGACAGTGACTTCTATTTAGTTTGATCATCCGTTTTACTGCCGTGTTAAAGGAGCTGTTCATAAATATGTAAGGTGTGTAAAAAAATGTTTACAAAATTGTTTTATGTAAATACCTAATTTCACTGTATATATATATATATATATATATATATATATATATATATATATATATATATATATATATATATATATATATATATATATATATATATATATCTGCGGCTTATAGTACGGTGAGGCTAATATATGGAAAAATATTTTTTCCTCTAAAAAACAAAAATAGTATAATGTGTAAAATAGTTTATTTTCAACTTACACTACCTGTAAAACATGTTTTACTACTGATTAGTCAAATGTATATTTACATGTTGACTTTTGATAAGATTAAACGCATACAACAGTTACATTTTTGAATAAATCAAAGTTTATTTGTGCAGCCCGCAATCACAAGAGTCTTGAAGGGCAGCACAAACCACGACATCCACTGATCTACCACATCTAGGCAAGGAAAAACTCAAAAAGCCCAACATTGAAAAAAGAGGAAACCTTGGGAAGGGTTGGTTTTTGGCATCTTATTTGTCCAGCTTCCATACTCCTTTTTATACACTTCACAAGAAATACATTGGCGGCACACTCCGTAGCTTGCTAGCTTTCTGAAACACTTCATTTGTTAGTGCAGGCAGGATGAAGCATCACTTTTATTGTGAAGACAGGAACTGTGCGGTCGGTCTTTAGAGTGTTGACGGCAGGTACGGCGCGAGAGTCTGTTGAAATAAAAAGTGTTTCTCGCCTTCCTGTCGGTCACCCTCGGGTGCCGTGCATGTCAATCAAGTGACGAAAGTGACGTCTTGGTGAAGATTGATGATCCATCATTTTTAGGTCTATTTTTTTAATGCCTGGCTGGCGATGGACTGACAATATCGACATAATGCTTTACAGTATCAAAGAACCTCCTTGTGGAGTCTGAATAAAAGTACTGGGGAATAAAAAGGGAACAGTTTGAAGAGGGTCATTTGTTCCTATAAAGTCCACAGGAAAACAGCAATAATTTAAAAGGCTAAATTGGACTTTAAAGGCCTACTGAAATGCGATTTTCTTATTTAAACGGGAATAGCAGGTCCATTCTATGTGTCATACTTGATCATTTCGCGATATTGCCATATTTTTGCTGAAAGGATTTAGTAGAGAACATCGACGATAAAGTTTGCAACTTTTGGTCGCTGATAAAAAAAGCCTTGCCTGTACCGGAAGTAGCAGACGATATGCGCGTGACGTCACAGGTTGTGGAGCTCCACAACCCGCTGCACATTGTTTACAATCATGGCCACCAGCAGCGAGAGCGATTCGGACCGAGAAAGCGACTATTTCCCCATTAATTTGAGCGAGGATGAAAGATTTGTGGATGAGGAAAGTGAGAGTGAAGGACTAGAGGGCAGTGGGAGCGATTCAGATAGGGAAGATGCTGTGAGAGGCGGGTGGGACCTGATATTCAGCTGGGAATGACTAAAACAGTAAATAAACACAAGACATATATATACTCTATTAGCCACAACACAACCAGGCTTATGCCACAAATTAATCCCGCATAACAAACACCTCCCCCCTCCCGTCCATATAACCCGCCAATACAACTCAAACACCTGCACAACACACTCAATCCCACAGCCCAAAGTATCGTTCACCTCCCCAAAGTTCACACAGCACATATATTTCCCCAAAGTCCCCAAAGTTACGTATGTGACATGCACATAGCAGCACGCACGTACGGGCAAGCGATCAAATGTTTGGAAGCCGCAGCTGCATATATATTCACGGTACCGCATCTGCGTATCCGACTCAAAACCCTCCTGGTAAGAGTCTCTGTTGTCCCAGTTCTCCACAGGCCAATGGTAAAGCTTGACTGTCATCTTTCGGGAATGTAAACAATGAAACACCGGCTGTGTTATACGGCACAACAGTCAGGGGGTGCATTCTACGGCGGGGGTGCGTTATCCGGCACAACACCTGCCGCAATACACCGCTTCCCACCTACAGCTTTCTTCTTTGCTGTCTCCATTGTTCATTGAACAAATTGCAAAAGATTCACCAATACAGATGTCCAGAATACTGTGGAATTTTGCGACGAAAACAGACGACTTAATAGCTGGCCACCATGCTGTCGCAAAATGTCCCCTACAATCCGTGACGTCACGCGCAGGCGTCATCATACCGAGACGTTTTCAGCAGGATATTTCGCGCAAAATTTAAAATTGCACTTTAGTAAGCTAACCCGTATTGGCATGTGTTGCAATGTTAAGATTTCATCATTGATGTATAAACTATCAGACTGCGTGGTCGGTAGTAGTGGGTTTCAGTAGGCCTTTAAGGAAGTATATTTAATAGTCTACTAAGCAACATTTGGATTTGTTTGTGATGGAACTTGATCAATTAATCATCCTTGGAAGCTAGCAGTTTTTTACTGTGTAAAGAACATTGCATTACTGTTTGTAACTCCTCACAATGATGGACAACTTACATTGGTTTAGTTAACTCAATTATAACTGCAGCTGTTAAATATGGATGGCAACACTCTCATTTGCATATTCACTTGCCTAAAACTTTCCCCCTTTTAATCATAAGCTACCACATGCCTCATTGGAGCAAAAAACAAACAAAAAAACAAAAAAACACGGTCTTGCTACTTCCAGCCAGGCGCTGAAACCTTTAGGGCTCCACCTGCGATGATTTCAAACCCGGAACTTTATGATGTTGCCCTGAAAAACCTCTCCACTGTTTATTAAAAATGGCCCAAAGCCCTTGTTGAGGTCTATAAGAATCCACAAAAGAGCCCAGTGGCTTCATCAAGAATCCATGGAATTAAAAGGAAAAGGAAACCAAGACAAGAAAAGCCCACAGATGTGTGAATCGGCGTCTGAGTGACGCCAAGACCAGTCAGAATAAACCCGATTTGCATAACCACCGACAACAAGAACCAAAACCAGCACAGCGCTCCAATATGAAATCATAGGGTCTCTAGATTGGGAATCACAGAGAAGCGATGGTGGCTAATTTGTAATTGATATCAGTAATTGAAGCAATTAACATTCTTTGTTAGGGAAAGGAAATCATTTGAACAGCGACAAACACACACACACACACACACACACACACACACACACACACACACACACACACACATTCATCAAACACTATTCACTGTTTATATTAGAATTTAGCTTTGTAGAAAACCTACAATCAGAGCACGTGCATCATGTCACAAACATAAAATGGTGCTAACAATCCTGCTGTACCAACAGTTTGGTTTAGTTATGTTTTAGTGTCAAGGGGGTCCTTATGAATGACCCTTTTGTTGTGGTACCGATGGCAGTGGTACGGAAAGGCTCGTTTGTTACTGTTGACACACTCGTGTCCATTGATCCGGGAGACGGATAACTGTCCCTTAAGTGTCACCGTGAAGGAGAGAAGTCAAACACCATTTAGAAGTACGCCGACTGCAAGGAATGTACACGGTTTGTGTCATTTATTAGCTCTGAATGTTGTTTGTTTAGTTCATTATGGAGTTAAAGGCAAAGGATGCCATCATGTGATCCCTATGTGAGACAAAAACAAAGGTCTTTCCCTTTTACGTGCATTATAGATAGTGATAAAGTGCTAGTACGAGGCGGCGAACCATGCAGGTAATTTCGATATGATCTCTTCTGCTTATAAAGCCCTATAAAACTATCCAAGTACCAACAGACACTGTAGTGGCCTAGTGGTTAGAGTGTCCGCCCTGAGATCGGTAGGTTGTGAGTTCAAACCCCGAGTCATACCAAAGACTATAAAATATATATATATATATATATATATATATATATATATATATATATGATGTAGTAAGTAACAGACACCTTCATAACAATATGTAATATGTACAATATACACACTGCAGGTATATATATATATATACCGTATTTTCCGCACTATAAGGCGCACCTAAAAACCACACATTTTCTCAAAAGCTGACAGTGCGCCTTATAACCCGGTGCGCTTTATTACGATTCATTTTCATAAAGTTTCGATCTCGCAACTTCGGTAAACAGCCGCCATCTTTTTTCCCGGTAGAACAGGAAGCGCTTCTTCTTCTACGCAAGCAACCGCCAAGGAAAGCACCCGCCCCCATAGAACAGGAAGCGCTTCTTCTTCTACTGTAAGCAACCACCCGCCCCCGGAAGAAGAAGAAAAAACGCGCGGATATCACCGTACGTTTCATTTCCTGTTTACATCTGTAAAGACCACAAAATGGCTCCTACTTAGCGACAAGGATCCGGTTCATAAAAAGACGCAATCTCTCCATCCGCACACGGATTACTACCGTATTTCACAGCAACTGATATTCCTGTGAACCGCACTGTGGAACGGGAGCACGTACGGTGAATATTCGCACCACAGGGAATGAGAAGTCATCCTTCACTGTGGTTCTAGCTTGCCATGCTAACTTCCACCCATGGTGATATTCAAAAGGAAGACCTTGCCAAAAGAGACCTTTCCAGCCGGCGTCATCATAAAAGCTAACTCGAAGGGATGGATGGATGAAGAAAAGATGAGCGAGTGGTTAAGGGAAGTTTACGCGAAGAGGCCGGGTGGCTTTTTTCACACAGCTCCGAAGGCGAACACACCTTCACTAAGACGGGCAGACAGCGCCGGACGACATACGCCAACATTTGCCAGTGGATCGTAAATGCCTGGGCAGATATTTCGGTCACAACTGTGGTCCGAGCTTTCCGGAAGGCAGGATTCACAGAACAACAGCGACACTGACTCCGATGACTTCGACGAGACGGAACCGGCCATTTTGGATACCACGCTTGCGCAACTTTTCAATTCGGACACCGAAGACGAAGAATTCAAAGGATTTACGAATGAAGAATAACTTCAGAAGGTGAGCGCTATGTTTATTTTGTGTGTTGTGACATTAACGTTCGAGCAACATTATGTTGCTATTGCTCTACACCATTTTGAATTTTACTATGTTTGTGATTGCACATTTGCGTACATTTTGGGACAGAGTTGTTAGAACGCTGGTTTTCAATATATTATTAAAGTTTGACTGAACTATCTGACTGTTTTTTTGACATTCCCTTTAGCGCAGCGTAGGCGCGGCTTATAATCCGGGGCGGCTTATTGGTGGACAAAGTTATGAAATATGTAATTCATTGAAGGTGCGGCTAATAATCCGGTGCGCCTTATAGTGCGGAAAATACGGTATATATATATATATGTATGTGTGGGGAAAAAAAATCACAAGACTATTTCATCTCTACAGGCCTGTTTCATGAGGGGGGGTACCCTCAATCGTCAGGAGATTTCCCCACACATACATATATTGCGCTCTACTACGGTATCGAGCACTATTTTTTGGATAACCTTATTAAGACATATATATATATTTAAAGTACCAATGATTGTCACACACACACACTAGGTGTGGCGAAATTATTCCCTGTCATACCAAAGACTATAAAAATGGGAGCCATTACCTCCCTGCTTGGCACTCAGCATCAAGGGTTGGAATTGGGGGTTAAATCACCAAAAATGATGGCCACCGCTGCTGCTCCCCTTACCTCCCAGGGGGTGATCAAGGGTAATGGGTCAAATGCAGAGAATAATTTCACCACACCTAGTGTATGCGACAATCATTGGTACTTTAACTTAAAAAAAAAAATTATGTACATGCTGTATGTCAGGGGTTCTTAACCTTTTTATTTTTTTTTACGTCGGGGCCCAACTTATCCACGACCAGTGTTGGGTTAGTTACTGAAAACCAGTAACTAGTTACAGTTACAAGTTACTTTATTTCAAAAGTAACTCAGTTACTAACACCAAAAAGTAATACGTTACTGTGAAAAGTAACTATTTAGTTACTTCTTCTACTTTTTTTTTTAAAAGCTCCCATTAATGCCCTTTTAGCCTTCATTTCAGTACTGTTATTGCACTGGAGAATAATACAATGTGTTGATCAACTTGACATGCATTTGCATCACTGAACTCTGCTAAGCCATGTGGTCTACATACAACACACAAACACAAAGATATGTTTCAAAGGGCCAATTTATTTCAGGCCAGAACAAATTGACCAAACTATTTTAAATAGCTGCAACATAACATACATAAGTAACAAACAGCATAATAACAACATAGCTGTAAACCTGGCTTCACCTAAGGAAGGAAGGCACACGTGACATACACAGAGCCTAACCAGGCAGATTTGAATTGTTGTTTTGGGCAGTAGACGGGATCTTTGATCCAAGACACAACTAACATTTAACTACCGTATTTTCCGCACTATAAGGCGCACCTAAAAACCACAATTTTTCTCAAAAGCTGACAGTGCGCCTTATAACCCGGTGCGCTTTATTACGATTCATTTTCATAAAGTTTCGATCTCGCAACTTCGGTAAACAGCCGCCATCTTTTTTCCCGGTAGAACAGGAAGCGCTTCTTCTTCTACGCAAGCAACCGCCAAGGAAAGCACCCGCCCCCATAGAACAGGAAGCGCTTCTTCTTCTACTGTAAGCAACCACCCGCCCCCGGAAGAAGAAGAAAAAACGCGCGGATATCACCGTACGTTTCATTTCCTGTTTACATCTGTAAAGACCACAAAATGGCTCCTACTAAGCGACAAGGATCCGGTTCATAAAAAGACGCAATCTCTCCATCCGCACACGGGTTACTACCGTATTTCACAGCAACTGATATTCCTGTGAACCGCACTGTGGAACGGGAGCACGTACGGTGAATATTCGCACCACAGGGAATGAGAAGTCATCCTTCACTGTGGTTCTAGCTTGCCATGCTAACTTCCACCCATGGTGATATTCAAAAGGAAGACCTTGCCAAAAGAGACCTTTCCAGCCGGCGTCATCATAAAAGCTAACTCGAAGGGATGGATGGATGAAGAAAAGATGAGCGAGTGGTTAAGGGAAGTTTACGCGAAGAGGCCGGGTGGCTTTTTTCACACAGCTCCGAAGGCGAACACACCTTCACTAAGACGGGCAGACAGCGCCGGACGACATACGCCAACATTTGCCAGTGGATCGTAAATGCCTGGGCAGATATTTCGGTCACAACTGTGGTCCGAGCTTTCCGGAAGGCAGGATTCACAGAACTGCTGCACAACAACAGCGACACTGAATCCGATGACTTCGACGAGACGGAGCCGGCCATTTTTGGATCCCACGCTTGCGCAACTTTTCAATTCGGACACCGAAGACGAAGAATTCGAAGGATTTACGAATGAAGAATAACTTCAGAAGGTGAGCGCTATGTTTATTTTGTGTGTTGTGACATTAACGTTCGAGCAACATTATGTTGCTATTGCTCTACACCATTTTGAATTTTACTATGTTTGTGATTGCACATTTGCGTATATTTTGGGACAGAGTTGTTAGAACGCTGGTTTTCAATATATTATTAAAGTTTGACTGAACTATCTGACTGTTTTTTTGACATTCCCTTTAGCGCAGCGTAGGCGCGGCTTATAATCCGGGGCGGCTTATTGGTGGACAAAGTTATGAAATATGTAATTCATTGAAGGTGCGGCTAATAATCCGGTGCGCCTTATAGTGCGGAAAATACGGTACAATGTTCTTTTCTTTGTGCTCGACAAAAGACAAGTGAGAATATCTCATACTTGCCAACCTTCCCAAATTGTGTACCGTATTTTCCGCACTATAAGCCGCACCTAAAAACCACAAATTTTCTCAAAAGCTGACAGTGCGGCTTATAACCCGGTATAGGATGTGTGTAGGTGTAGGATGTGTGTGTAGGTGTAGGATGTGTGTGTAAGTGTAGGATGTGTGTGTAAGTGTAGGATGTGTGTGTGGGTGCAGGATGTGTGTGTGGGTGTAGGATGTGTGTGTGGGTGTAGGATGTGTGTGTAAGTATAGGATGTGTGTAGGTGTAGGATGTGTGTGTAGGTGTAGGATGTGTGTGTAAGTGTTGGATGTGTGTGTAAGTGTAGGATGTGTGTGTAAGTGTAGGATGCGTGTGTGGGTGCAGGATGTGTGTGTAGGTTTAGGATGTGTGCGTAAGTGTAGGATGTGTATGTAAGTGTAGGATGTGTGTAGGTGTAGGATGTGTGTATGTGTAGGATGTGTGTGTAAGTGTAGGATGTGTGTGTAAGTGTAGGATGTGTGTGTAAGTGTAGGATGTGTGTGTAGGTGTAGGATGTGTGTGTAAGTGTAGGATGTGTGTGTAAGTGTAGGATGTGTGTGTGTGTGTAGGATGTGTGTGTAAGTGTAGGATGTGTGTGTAGGTGTAGGATGTGTGTGTGGGTGTAGGATGTGTGTGTAAGTATATGATGTGTGTAGGATGTGTGTGTAGGTGTAGGAAGTGTGTAGGTGTAGGATGTGTGCGTAAGTGTAGGATGTGTGCGTAAGTGTAGGATGTGTGTAAGTGTAGGATGTGTGTGTAGGTGTAGGATGTGTGTGTAAGTGTAGGATGTGTGTAAGTGTAGGATGTGTGCGTAAATGTAGGATGTGTGCATAAGTGTAGGATGTGTGTGTAAGTGTAGGATGTGTGTCTAAGTGTAGGAAATGTGTGTAAGTGTAGGAAATGTGTGTGTGGGTGCTACCATAAAAACAAGAGTTATTAACATCTTTCCCCATTAAAAAAAGGCCATACCCCAACCTAAAGTTGTCTAAATACATTACTGTCTGGACAAGCAAGATATTCACATTAAACATAAAGTCTGAAGTGAACTCGTGTGGCGTCGCATGAACAGGAAGTGGAGCGAGGTGATAATCTAGAATGGTAATAAATTAAACTGGAAGAAGATAGCCATATTATTTTCATTTCTGTGTTTAAATATATTTAAGTATTTTTTTCTACTAAGAAAATGTACAGTGTGCCTGTTTTAATTACTTTAAAAAAATGCAACTTGTTTAAAAGATTTGAGTGTGTGTCGAAGTACTTTTTGAGCACATTCAACAATACCACGATATTAAAGATAACCGTGATCATTTTGGTCACAACAACCGTGATATGACATTTTTATATTGTTATCACTATTTCACTGTTACTGAAAACATTATTTCAAAAATAATTTAAAATGCAATTTTTTTCTTAGTTTTTGTCTGAACACATATATTGGTCGTTTTCAAATTTCAGGGTTGTCTTATATTCTGGTGAATACACGATTTTACACTTTAAAGGGAGCAGGTTTCTCGTTTTCTTCATCTATCCAAATCTGGGCTAGACTGTTTAGACTTGAAGGCAGCTAAGAAGATAGCAGCTAATCTGCTCATCAAGGAGAGGATTTAGTGGCACACAAAAGAAGCGCTCATCTAAATTCACCACAGCCAAATCCTGCAGAGTCTTGCGGAAGACTTTTCCGCCGTGCCCTTTATCCGTGTTCACCTTTTTGATGCTTAATCTCTTTCTTTCATGCCAACAGGAATGAGCAGATTAGGGCGGGGAGCCACGATATGGAAACTTCTGGAAAATAAATGCTGACTGGAGTGGTGGACTGAAATGACCGTGTATGTGGGCAGCTGATAGAGCCGAGACACTAAAGGGCGTCCATCATGTAGGTGTAGGATGTGTGTGTGTAGGTGTAGGATGTGTGTGTGTAGGTGTAGGATGTGTGTGTTTAAGTGTAGGATGTGTGTGTAGGTGTAGGATGTGTGTGTAGGTGCAGTATGTTTGTGTAAGTGTAGGATGTGTGTGTAGGATAGGATATGTCTTTATTGTCATTGCACAAGTACAACGAGACTTTGTTTTCAGCACAAACCCGTTCAAGATGAGACAAACAAACAGTGTACAGGGTTACAGAACAGAAACGCTGATGGGTCGCCACAAGGCGCCCCGTAAAAGATGGGGAAAAAGGTAAAACGCTGGGAAAGGATGAGTAAAAAATACAATCTAGACTGGGCTCCTAGGGGGGGGGGGGGGGGTGTAAGTGTAGGATGTGTGTGTAGGTGTAGGATGTGTGTGTAAGTGTAGGATGTGTGTGTAAGCGTAGGATGTGTGTGTAAGTGTAGGATGTGTGTGTGGGTGCAGGATGTGTGTGTGGGTGTAGGATGTGTGTGTGGGTGTAGGATGTGTGTGTAAGTATAGGATGTGTGTGTAAGTATAGGATGTGTGTAGGTGTAGGATGTGTGTGTAGGTGTAGGATGTGTGTGTAAGTGTAGGATGTGTGTGTAAGTGTAGGATGTGTGTGTGGGTGCAGGATGTGTGTGTGGGTGTAGGATGTGTGTGTGGGTGTAGGATGTGTGTGTAAGTATAGGATGTGTGTAGGTGTAGGATGTGTGTGTAGGTGTAGGATGTGTGTGTAAGTGTTGGATGTGTGTGTAAGTGTAGGATGTGTGTGTAAGTGTAGGATGTGTGTGTGGGTGTAGGATGTGTGTGTAAGTGTAGGAAATGTGTGTGTGGGTGCAGGATGTGTGTGTAGGATGTGTGTGGGGGTGTAGGATGTGTGTGTAAGTATAGGATGTGTGTAGGTGTAGGATGTGTGTGTAGGTGTAGGATGTGTGTTTAAGTGTAGGATGTGTGTGTAAGTGTAAGATGTGTGTGTGGGTGCAGGATGTGTGTGTGGGTGTAGGATGTGTGTGTGGGTGTAGGATGTGTGTGTGGGTGTAGGATGTGTGTGTAAGTATAGGATGTGTGTAGGTGTAGGATGTGTGTGTAAGTGTAGGATGTGTGTGTAAGTGTAGGATGTGTGTGCGGGTGTAGGAAATGTGTGTGTGGGTGCAGGATGTGTGTGTAGGATGTGTGTGGGGGTGTAGGATGTGTGTGTAAGTATAGGATGTGTGTAGGTGTAGGATGTGTGTGTAGGTGTAGGATGTGTGTGTAAGTGTAGGACGTGTGTGTGGGTGCAGGATGTGTGTGTGGGTGTAGGATGTGTGTGTGGGTGTAGGATGTGTGTGTAAGTATAGGATGTGTGTAGGTGTAGGATGTGTGTGTAGGTGTAGGATGTGTGGGTAAGTGTTTGATGTGTGTGTAAGTGTAGGATGTGTGTGTAAGTGTAGGATGTGTGTGTGGGTGCAGGATGTGTGTGTAGGTTTAGGATGTGTGCGTAAGTGTAGGATGTGTATGTAAGTGTAGGATGTGTGTAGATGTAGGATGTGTGTAAGTGTAGGATGTGTGTGTAAGTGTAGGATGTGTGTGTAAGTGTAGGATGTGTGTGTAAGTGTAGGATGTGTGTGTAGGTGTAGGATGTGTGTGTAAGTGTAGGATGTGTGTGTAAGTGTAGGATGTGTGTGTGTGTGTAGGATGTGTGTGTAAGTGTAGGATGTGTGTGTAAGTGCAGTATGTGTGTGTAAGTGTAGGATGTGTGTGTAGGTGTAGGATGTGTGTGTAAGTGTAGGATGTGTGTGTAAGTGTAGGATGTGTGTGTAAGTGCAGGATGTGTGTGTAAGTGTAGGATGTGTAAGTGTAGGATGTGTGTGTAGGTGTAGGATGTGTGTGTAAATGTAGGATGTGTGTGTAAGTGCAGTATGTGTGTGTAAGTGTAGGATGTGTGTGTAAGTGTAGGATGTGTGTGTAAGTGTAGGATGTGTGTGTAGATGTAGGATGTGTGTGTAGATGTAGGATGTGTGTGTAGATGTAGGATGTGTGTGTAGATGTAGGATGTGTGTGTAGTAGAGATGCGCGGATAGGCAAATATTTCATCCGCAACCGCATCAGAAAGTCGTCAACCATCCGCCATCCACCCGATGTAACGTTTGAATAGAACTGCATCCGCCCGCCATCCGCCTGCACCCGCCCGTTATATCTAATATAGACGATGCAAGGCATTAGTGAGGCACCTGCCAACTACTCCGGTTTTCCCGTAATTCGTACGGTTTTCATCAACCTATTCCGGGTTACGGGTGCAGTGATAAAAAATACGGTTTTTCATTAATTAAAAAAAAAAAAGGGTGAAAACTACGCGAATTGCACCTTGTGCAGACAAGATTTTTCGATCGGACACGGAGGAATTAGCGATGTAAAAGACCACTTTGGGACAAAAAAACACAAGTCTAATGCCGTTGCTAGCGATACAAGTGGAAAACTTTCAACGTTTTTCGTCGCCCAAACAGATTCTTTGGATGTGATAAATGCCGAAGTTTTATTTACGGAGGCAAAAATTGAGCATGGACTTCCAATCGCACTGGCTGATCACATGGGACAGTTACATGTTTGTAATGCAACCTTTAAAAATCATTACGCGGTGATCGCGGTCCCAAAAATAAACTTTTCTTGCATGATAATGTCCAGAAAAATTTGCTTTATATTACTATAGAGTCCTTTTAACGAATGAGTTTGATGGTTTATCACAAACCTTAAATGAAAGAAGTCCTTTGTTCGCACCATGCACCATGTTCGATGTCCCGGTTTTATGACTGTCGTAGACGTACACAGCGTCGCAGCTCTTGCAACTCACGTAGCCAGCATTGCTGTCATCCTGATTTACAACCTCATAAAAACGAGTCCACGCTGAACTTTTCTGGCCTTTTTTTCCCCTGGTCTTTAGTATTCCCTTTTTTAGTTTGTCGCGTACCACGTTTGCTGCCGGTGTTGCCATTTTTTTTTTCTTCTTCTGATGTCGCGTGCTGCAGGTGCCTGTGGCTGCTGCAGGTGCCTGCTGATAAATAATTGCCTGTTTCAAAGAGTGCTGCTCGTTTTTCGTATGTGGCTAACAACATTTAACTATGTATATATATTTCCGAATTGGTTTAACTGCCACCCGCAAAAAAAAATAAAAAAAATAAAAAATATCTCATTAATCCGCCCGACCCGACCCGCGGCGCGGATAAAATCTTATTTATTTAAATTTCATCCGTCCGATCCGCGGATAATCCGCCGAATCCGCGGTTGTGTCCGCAAACCGCGCATCTCTAGTGTGTAGGATGTGTGTGTAAGTGTAGGATGTGTGTGTAGTTGTAGGATGTGTGTAGGTGTAGGATGTGTAGGTGTAGGATGTGTGTGTAGGTGTAGGATGTGTGTGTAAGTGCAGTATGTGTGTGTAAGTGTAGGATGTGTGTGTAAGTGTAGGATGTGTGCGTAAGTGTAGGATGTGTGCGTAAGTGTAGGATGTGTGTGTAAGTGTAGGATGTGTGTAAGTGTAGGATGTGTGTAAGTGTAGGATGTGTGCGTAAGTGTAGGATGTGTGTGTAAGTGTGTGTAGGTGTAGGATGTGTGTGTAAGTGTAGGATGCGTGTGTAAGTGTAGGATGTGTGTGTAGGTGTAGGATGTGTATGTAAGTGTAGGATGTGTGTGTAAGTGCAGGATGTGTGTGTAAGTGCAGGATGTGTGTGTGGGTGCAGGATGTGTGTGTAGATGTAGGATGTGTGTGTAGGATGTGTGTGTAAGTGTAATATGTGTGTGTAAGTGCAGTATGTCTGTGTAAGTGTAGGATGTGTGTGTAAGTGTAGGATGTGTGTGTAAGTGTAGGATGTGTGTGTAAGTGCAGGATGTGTGTGTAAGTGCAGGATGTGTGTGTAAGTGCAGGATGTGTGTGTGGGTGCAGGATGTGTGTGTAGATGTAGGATGTGTGTGTAGATGTAGGATGTGTGTGCAAGTGTAGGATGTGTGTGTAGGTGTAGGATGTGTGTAAGTGTAGGATGTGTAGGTGTAGGATGTGTGTGTAGGTGTAGGATGTGTGTGTAGGTGTAGGAAGTGTGTAGGTGTAGGATGTGTGCGTAAGTGTAGGAAGTGTGTGTAACTGTAGAAAGTGTGTAGTTGTAGGATGTGTGTGTAGGTGTAGGATGTGCATGTAGGTGTAGGATCTGTGTAGTTGTAGAATGTGTGTGTAGGTTTAGGATGTGTGCGTAAGTGTAGGATTTGTGTGTAAGTGTAGTATGTGTGTAAGTGTAGGATGTGTGCGTAAGTGTAGGATGTGTATGTAAGTGTAGGATGTGTGTAAGTGTAGGATGTGTATAGGTGTAGGATGTGTGTGTAAGTGTAGGATGTGTTGTGTGTGTGTGTAGGATGTGTTGTGTGTGTAAGTGTAGAATGTGTGTGTAAGTGTAGGATGTGTGTGTAGGTGTAGGATGTGTGTGTAAGTGTAGGACGTGTGTAGGTGTAGGATGTGTGTAGGTGTAGGATGTGTGTAGGTGTAGGATGTGTGCGTAAGTGTAGGATGTGTGCGTAAGTGTAGGATGTGTATGTAAGTGTAGGATGTGTATGTAAGTGTAGGATGTGTGTAGGTGTAGGATGTGTGTGTAAGTGTAGGATGTGTTGTGTGTGTAAGATGTGTGCGTAAGTGTAGGATGTGTGTGTAAGTGTAGGATGTGTGTAAGTGTAGGATGTGTGTAAGTGTAGGATGTGTGCGTAAGTGTAGGATGTGTGTGTAAGTGTGTGTAGGTGTAGGATGTGTGTGTAAGTGTAGGATGCGTGTGTAAGTGTAGGATGTGTGTGTAGGTGTAGGATGTGTATGTAAGTGTAGGATGTGTGTGTAAGTGCAGGATGTGTGTGTAAGTGCAGGATGTGTGTGTGGGTGCAGGATGTGTGTGTAGATGTAGGATGTGTGTGTAGGATGTGTGTGTAAGTGTAATATGTGTGTGTAAGTGCAGTATGTCTGTGTAAGTGTAGGATGTGTGTGTAGGTGTAGGATGTGTGTGTAAGTGTAGGATGTGTGTGTAAGTGCAGGATGTGTGTGTAAGTGCAGGATGTGTGTGTAAGTGCAGGATGTGTGTGTGGGTGCAGGATGTGTGTGTAGATGTAGGATGTGTGTGTAGATGTAGGATGTGTGTGCAAGTGTAGGATGTGTGTGTAGGTGTAGGATGTGTGTAAGTGTAGGATGTGTAGGTGTAGGATGTGTGTGTAGGTGTAGGATGTGTGTGTAGGTGTAGGAAGTGTGTAGGTGTAGGATGTGTGCGTAAGTGTAGGAAGTGTGTGTAACTGTAGAAAGTGTGTAGTTGTAGGATGTGTGTGTAGGTGTAGGATGTGCATGTAGGTGTAGGATCTGTGTAGTTGTAGAATGTGTGTGTAGGTTTAGGATGTGTGCGTAAGTGTAGGATTTGTGTGTAAGTGTAGTATGTGTGTAAGTGTAGGATGTGTGCGTAAGTGTAGGATGTGTATGTAAGTGTAGGATGTGTGTAAGTGTAGGATGTGTATAGGTGTAGGATGTGTTGTGTGTGTGTGTAGGATGTGTTGTGTGTGTAAGTGTAGAATGTGTGTGTAAGTGTAGGATGTGTGTGTAAGTGTAGGATGTGTGTGTAGGTGTAGGATGTGTGTGTAAGTGTAGGACGTGTGTAGGTGTAGGATGTGTGTAGGTGTAGGATGTGTGTAGGTGTAGGATGTGTGCGTAAGTGTAGGATGTGTGCGTAAGTGTAGGATGTGTATGTAAGTGTAGGATGTGTATGTAAGTGTAGGATGTGTGTAGGTGTAGGATGTGTGTGTAAGTGTAGGATGTGTTGTGTGTGTAAGTGTAGGATGTGTTGTGTGTGTAAGTGTAGAATGTGTGTGTAAGTGTAGGATGTGTGTGTAGGTGTAGGATGTGTGTGTAAGTGTAGGATGTGTGTGTAGGTGTAGGATGTGTGTGTAAGTGTAGGACGTGTGTAGGTGTAGGATGTGTGTAAGTGTAGGATGTGTGTGTTGGATGTGTGTAGGTGTAGAATGTGTGTGTAAGTGTAGGATGTATGTCGGTGTAGGATGTGTATGTAAGTGTAGGATGTGTGTGTATGTGAAAGATGTGTGTAGGTGTAGGATGTGTGTGTAAATGGTAAATGGGTTGTACTTGTATAGCGCTTTTCTACCTTTTTAAGGAACTCAAAGCTCTTTGACACTATGTCCACATTCACCCATTCACACACACACATTCACACACTGATGGCGGGAGCTGCCATGCACTGCGCTAACCAGGTTCATCAGGAGCAAGGGTGAAGTGTCTTGCTCAAGGACACAACGGACGTGACTAGGATGGTAGAAGGTGGGGATTGAACCAGGAACCCTCAGATTGCTGACACGGCCACTCTCCCAACTTCTCCACGCCGTCCCCAGTGTAGATGTAGGATGTGTGTAAGTGTAGAATGTGTGTAGTTGTAGGATTTGTGTGTAGGTGTAGGATGTGTATGTAGGTGTAGGATGTGTGTCTAAGTGTAGGATGTGTGTAGTTGTAGAATGTGTGTGTAGGTGTAGGATGTGTGTGGGAGGTACATTGCTCTACAACACACTATCATTTACCATCTTCTAATCCTATTTAAATGACCCAATCTGCAACGCAACGCAACACACACACACACACACATTTTTTTCTACACTAAAATTCATCTATTAATTCTTCAACTTATTCTTCTTCTCCAGATTTTGGCGCCTCTACCTTGCACATTTTTCACCCGATTCAAACCGTTCCAACTTCAAACTGTTCAGCCTATTCGGGAATCGCGGGCTTTCCCTTGACAAATTCCCAAAATTCCCATATTTTCCGGGACATTTTTCCCATTCTAAATGAATTGTCCATTTTTCAAATTTCCACCATTTTCACAATTTTCAACTGATTCACACCATTCCACCTTCAACATATTCCACTCATCCTGGACATTCAAACTATTATTTTTTCAAGTTCAAAAAAAATTCCAGGAATTCCCAGAATTACCGTATTTTCCGCACTATAAGGCGCACCTAAAAACCACAAATTTTCTCAAATGCTGACAGTGCGCCTTATAACCCGGTGCGCTTTATTACGATTCATTTTCATAAAGTTTCGATCTCGCAACTTCGGTAAACAGCCGCCATCTTTTTTCCCGGTAGAACAGGAAGCGCTTCTTCTTCTACGCAAGCAACCACCAAGGAAAGCACCCGCCCCCATAGAACAGGAAGCGCTTCTTCTTCTACTGTAAGCCACCACCCGCCCCCGGAAGAAGAAGAAAAAACGCGCGGATATCACCGTACGTTTCATTTCCTGTTTACATCTGTAAAGACCACAAAATGGCTCCTACTAAGCGACAAGGATCCGGTTCATAAAAAGACGCAATCTCTCCATCCGCACACGGATTACTACCGTATTTCACAGCAACTGATATTCCTGTGAACCGCACTGTGGAACGGGAGCACGTACGGTGAATATTCGCACCACAGGGAATGAGAAGTCATCCTTCACTGTGGTTCTAGCTTGCCATGCTAACTTCCACCCATGGTGATATTCAAAAGGAAGACCTTGCCAAAAGAGACCTTTCCAGCCGGCGTCATCATAAAAGCTAACTCGAAGGGATGGATGGATGAAGAAAAGATGAGCGAGTGGTTAAGGGAAGTTTACGCGAAGAGGCCGGGTGGCTTTTTTCACACAGCTCCGAAGGCGAACACACCTTCACTAAGACGGGCAGACAGCGCCGGACGACATACGCCAACATTTGCCAGTGGATCGTAAATGCCTGGGCAGATATTTCGGTCACAACTGTGGTCCGAGCTTTCCGGAAGGCAGGATTCACAGAACAACAGCGACACTGACTCCGATGACTTCGACGAGACGGAACCGGACATTTTGGATACCACGCTTGCGCAACTTTTCAATTCGGACACCGAAGACGAAGAATTCGAAGGATTTACGAATGAAGAATAACTTCAGAAGGTGAGCGCTATGTTTATTTTGTGTGTTGTGACATTAACGTTCGAGCAACATTATGTTGCTATTGCTCTACACCATTTTGAATTTTACTATGTTTGTGATTGCACATTTGCGTACATTTTGGGACAGAGTTGTTAGAACGCTGGTTTTCAATATATTATTAAAGTTTGACTGAACTATCTGACTGTTTTTTTGACATTCCCTTTAGCGCAGCGTAGGCGCGGCTTATAATCCGGGGCGGCTTATTGGTGGACAAAGTTATGAAATATGTAATTCATTGAAGGTGCGGCTAATAATCCGGTGCGCCTTATAGTGCGGAAAATACGGTACCTTTTTTTCCCCAAACTCTTTTTTGACCCTTTTTTCTGGCGACTACTCTTTTTAACCCACGTCAAGCGTTCCACCGTCAAAACGTTCCTCTAATAAGGACAAAAAATGAAGTTGTTTTTTGAACTGGAAAAATTCCCGGTTTTTGCAAAATTCCTGGAATACATTAATACCATTTCTCAATTAAAAATGTTGTGTTGTGTCGAGTTCAACATTTCTCGACCGATTTGAAAAATTCCAACACCAACCATTTCAACTCATTCAGAAGTTTTTTAACATTTAAAAATCCCCGCTTTTCCCATTTTTCCATGACATTTCCATGAAATTCCCATTGAAATGAATGGGACATTTTTCAAAGTTCCACAATTTTTCGTCTGATTCAAACCGTTTCAACTCCAAAATATTCAGCCTGGTCAAAATTGTGTGCTCTCCTTCAACAATTTAAACAAATTCCTGGATTTCCAAGAATTCCCGGTTTTTAGGGACATTTTCTCCGTTCAAAATCAATTGTCCATTTTTTAAACTTCCACAATTCACACATTTTTCAACCTATTCAAACCATTCCAACATCAACACATTCCACTCATCCAACTAACACTTTCCCAAGTTCCAAACCAAATTCCGCTTTTTCCTGGAAATTCAAACTTTTCAACATTCAAACCATTCCAACATCCAAACTATTCTTACATTCATACTACATTCTGTCAGCATTTCACTTCAGCATTGGAGCATTCTCACACAATTCCTTCAGGAATTGCCTCATCCAGTTGTTCATAAACTTCTCTCGTCCGTTAAATGAGAGCAACGCTCACATTTTACACACACAAACTGCCACCTCTTGCTGAGCCTTTGTGGGGCCGAAGAAAAAAGAAATAAAAATCAAATCAAGCAAGTCTTTCACAGAAGACGGAAAAAACCTTGCTGCTAAAAAGGTGTTGGATAGTTCAATCCACTTAAGGGCAGTGGCCTTCAACATGACCAAACATTGTATTACAAATGGCTGGAAGTTACTTTTCAAAACCTTGAAAATGTTTTTGTCACATTCATTGGAATGATGCACTTCAATAAGCGGCCATGTTGAAAGGCAAATATAGTTAGCAGACATGATGCAACACAGCAAAAGGCAGTTTGGTAATGATCACATGCAAAACAACCTCATTCAACTTCCGTATATTTCGGACAATAAGACGCTACTCTTTCCCCAAGCTTTGAACCCTGCGGTTTATAAAACGGTGCCGTGTAATTCATGGCTAGCGGACATTTTGTTCCGTATTCAACACATAGTTATAGAACGCTGACAAAGACACTGACAAGGTGTTATTGTTTGTGCTATTAGGCCATCCTTTGGACGAGTTCGCTCATAGCAGGTGTTGAAAATGTACCTCCTGTTTTGTTTCCTGAACCGGAAGTAGTCGTCCATAGCGTTACTGCTCTAAGTATTGGTCATTAATCACTCCAAGCAATGTTTGTAAGTTTTACAATAGACCTAAAACTATTTATACTTACTAAACCGTCCCATGTGTGATGTATGTACAGATACGAGGGTTTCCCTGCATATCTGTACATGCTATCAATTAGCATTTGTGAACATGCGAACACGTTTATATATGTATGTGTTAGTTTTATCAACTTACGATGGCATTCTTCTGTATTGTTTTAGTTTTGTAAATTCACCAAACCGTTACTGTGGAAATATTGAGTCTGTTTAGCTGATTGGAGAGCTAGCTTCCACAGCTAGTGGGTTCATGACATTGACTTCTGTTTTGTTTGATCAGCCATTTTACTGCCGTGTGACAAGACACCGTTTGGAAACAATTTAGGTATGTAAATAAACATTCACAAAATATTTTGTCCCCGTATAAGCCCTCTTTCAATGTAAGCTATTTAAGAGCTGTGATTGGATGTATTTCGAATTTGTCCCACCCATCGACATGACAAAATGAAAAATGATTTTGATTTTGTTTCTGTCAACTTCTTTGTCTCGTGTTTATACTTTTACTAACATGTCAGTTACTTTTTTTATCGTCTTAGTCAACGTGCCTTTGTTTTGATTACTGATCATCTTATTTTTACCACTCCGAAGTAAAAAAATTAATAAATAACAAAATAAACAGCTTCCAGTCAAGGGCGGGCAGGGCTTAGTCTACGGGCGGGGCTAGAAAACGCTGAGAATGCTGTAATGTGTCATAAAGTGTCACGTTTCTGTAATCGCTTAAGTGGTTTCTAATTGACACTATGAATTATTTTGTCAAATCTCCACATTTTTAAAAGGTTTTGCCTCTATAACAATACCAATGAAATCTAGGAGCAGCGTTAAACAGGCTGCCTCCCTTCACGCAACTCGCTTTTAGTGCATGTTGAGGTCCTCATAAATGCATAGAAACACAGAATAATAAAAACACAGCAGTTTCTATGGAGCCTTTGCATTGCTAAATCAGGCCCTAATAATTGATCAACACAATTAGTTCAATGGTGTGGAACTGATTGTGGATTCATTTGAGTGCAATTGACTGAAACCAACCAAGGTGCTGTTGGATCAGTGTCAACTACTTTGCCGTCTAAAGTACAACATGACATCCGCAATGGGAAGCGGAGCCACATCATGCAGATCTTCGCTCCAGCAAATGTCCTGCTTAATACCACACTCGCATTGCAACAGGAGTTCAGAACACACAAAATCTAAATCTCAGGGACGTAGTAGCCACCTTTAATTATCCTTTTACTTATTACGCTTTTTCGATCCCCTTTTCAATTATTTTTTTTGTTTCTCTAGTTCAGTGATCATCAAATTGGTTTTACCAATTACCAACTCAGAAAACACTTGGCTCACCATAATGACCAACATTAAAATACAGTAGCTTAGTAGGCACATGTATTCATTAAAAACAAGGCAGAGGGTTTTAACTAGCAAGTACCATATTTTTCGGGCTACAGAGTGCACCGGTATTAAGCTGCACCCACCAAATTTTGGAAAAATTAAAATGTGTTTACATATTCAGTATAAGCCGCAACGGACTATAAACCGAACATCCATACCGGTATTAAAGATTTTGTAAATGTTTATTCACATACCTTAATTCTTTCCAAACTGTGCCTGTGACACAGCAGTAAAACGGCTGAACAAATAAAACACAAGTCATCGTCATGGACCCACTAGCTGCGGAAGCTAGCGCTCTAATCAGCGAAACAGACTCAATAATTCCACAGTGACGTTTTGGTGAATTTATAAAAGTGAAACAATACAAAAAAATGTAATTGTAAGTTAATAATACTAACACAGACACTTGTAACTGTGCAAGCATATTTGCTAATGCTAGCTTAATTTCATTACGATTGAACGTACACATATGCGTAAAAATACTCCTACAGACATCACACATGGGATGGTTTAGTAAATATGAATTGTTTTAGTTATATTGCAAAACTTACAAACGTTGCTTGGAGTGATGAATGAAAAATCTTTGAGTAAAAATGCTATGGACGGTTATACTTCTGGTATAAAGGACATAACAGGAAATACATTTTCAACCTGCAGCATCTGCAGTGAGCGAACTCGTTTAAAATATGGCTCCATAGCACTAACAATAACATATTATTTCAGTGTCTCTGTCAGCGTAATACGAAAACTATTTGTTGAATACAAAACATTATGGTCGTTAGCAAAGAAAAATCCATGAACTAGCCGCACATTTTTATAGGCTGCAGGGTTCAAAGTTTGGAAAAATGTAGCAGCTTATAGCTGGGTTGCATATGACGTCACAGCTGTTTTTCTTTATCGCGGCTTAATTGACACGATGGTCAAGCAGTTTGAGCATAGCATTAAAACAAGTGAGAGTGAGTGTAAAGTTTGATTAGAAAAGGTGGTATTGCTGTTCTGTTCTTGGGTGTTCCAATCAAATAGAGAGATAGGAAATAACTTCCATAGAGTCCCCAAAGAAGTGGTTCATAAAGGGGATAAAGTCAGAGAAAAAATGAAAGTGCATGGAAGGAAAAGGCTCTTAAAAATATCACTTTCATCATCTTGTGGAATACAATAGGACCATGCTCGTGTCTGCAGAGATCACTTTGTAAAATGTTTGTTTGAACATTTGATTTGTTTGAGAAACTTTCTGTGACGTAAATTAGTTCATTATCTACTATATTAGTAGTTTTTGAGAGCAGAACTAAACGAAAATAAATGACAATAGGTCGCATCAGTTTGTGTTCTTTTGTGGTTGCTATGCCTAAATATGACTAGAAGACCTGCTTGTGCAAAAAAAAAATAACGCATGTTAAGTCCTAGTAATTAGAGATAAATGTGTTAAAATGTAATATCGGAAATGATCGGTATCGGTTTTTTATTATCGGTATTGTTTGTTTTTTTGTTGTTTTTTTTTTAATTAAATCAACATAAAAAACACAAGATACACTTATAATTAGTGCACCAACCAAAAAAAACGTCCTCCCCCATTTACACTCATTCACACAAAAGGGTTGTTTCATTCTGTTATTAATATTCTGGTTCCTACATTATATATCAATATATATCAATACAGTCTGCAAATGATACAGTCCGTAAGCACACATGATTGTGCGTGCTGCTGGTCCACTAATAGTACTAACCTTTAACAGTTAATTTTACTAGCTTTCATTAATTACTAGTTTTCTATGTAACTGTTTTTATATTGTTTTACTTTCTTTTTTTATTCAAGAAAATGTTTTTTATTTATTTATCTTATTTTATTATTATTATTTTTAAAGTACCTTATTTTCACCATACCTGGTTGTCCAAATTAGGCATAATAATGTGTTAATGCCACGACTGTATATATCGGTTGATATCGGTATCGGTTGATATCAGTATCGGTAATTAAAGAGTTGGACAATATCGGAATATCAGATATCGGCAAAAAGCCATTATCGGACATCCCTACTAGTAATATATATTGTCATTGTCGGTCCAATTCACTGTATTTTATTTCTTGATTTTCATAACAAAAATGAAAAGTTAGTTGTTATTGTTGTGCAGGAAAAGTAAAGTGCCTCTTTGGTGCTATTCGTTAGCATCAAGAAAATATCCTTAATAGTATTAATAAAGTAGATGAATAAATCTCAACAGTATAAACTGAATCTTGATGTCACTAGTAAACATTGCTGAACAACAGGGACATCTACAGCTAAATAATGAGACAAAATATCAACTTCACAGCATAAAAACAACTGCAGACATGAATTGTAGATGAGACTAATATTTGTAGCAGGAAATCAACTGCAAAAAAACTCGACTTTTTTCTCATTAGCATCCCGATCACAGCAGCACTCGTTATGTCAATCAAATTACTTAGTGATGTACAAATAAATCCAACTTTGTTTTTCACTGATTAATGTTCAATTTGTGGACCCCTCAGATGTAAAGACATGATGTGCCTCCAATCGTTTCTTCTCTAAACACCGTGAGTGTCAAGTGAAGTGAGGTTTTAGTAACCTCTTGGTGATGATGAATGGTTAAAATCTTAAAAAAATAAATAAATTCTTAAGAGTGTGAAAATCCACTCCATCTGATTTTAAATATTTTTCATGCACACTTATATGGTTGCCTTTGAACCTTTCAAAATATGCCCAAATAAACAGTAGCCTAATGGGGCTTAGACCATCGCCTGAAACCCGGAAGTGCCTTGAGGTCGCGTGATTGCAACCCATCTGTAGTCAGTAAAACACAGAAGCACAGAAACACTGTTTTGAATATAGGAAACATAACACACTGTACTTTAACCAAGTGATTCTTTGGTGTACCACTAGGTGGAGTAGCACAGTTTGAGAGTCACTGCTCTAGTTCATTTTGCTGATAAAGCCAATGCGCAGGAGTGTTCCGGTCTGCAGACAGAGCACAACTCAGCAAATCAGTCATTAGGACACTAAACCAAGCAGTGGTAGATTGCTAGAAGGCAGATAGCTGCCAGATAGCAAATACAGACCCTCTAACACAACAGCCAGGAAGCCATCTAAAAGCTATTAAATCAGGGGGATGCTGAGGAGCAATGGCCTCTGTGATGGCTGTATACCTCATTAATGGCCCTCACCCCAACGCTGTGGTCTGTTATTTATCTCACCTCAAACCTGACTTGTTTTAATTAAACGTGTGCAAGACCAGGCAAGTGGAAGAAGCACAGTCACGCTAGTTTCCGAGCCCAGTTGTCATGGAAATGCGATACAGGTGCCCCAATGTCTCCCCTGATATCTGGGGATCTGGGAATCCCAGTGCTGCAAATTCCTCCAAAAGATCTAATCTGGTCTTCAGAATCTTAGGAGTCCAAACCTTCCTCTCCAGGTCATTAGTCTACACCCACAATAGTGGGTCCAAAGTGCAGCTTGTTCCCCCTCTACACTCAGCCATAATGAAACCTTGAGCGGTTTCTGGCAGGTCCTCTCTTGACAAGATACAACGTGGAAGGATAAAAGCGGATAATGGCGGCTCATGATGTGCACACAAAAGGATAACTCTCTACCAGCGTGTATGAAGGAGGAATACACTTCTTGGGGAAATATCTGAACTGCAATACAGAATGAGGGACAAATGTGTAATCTGAAATACTCTTCTGAATACACCTGTTGGCGTGGGGTAAATGGCAGTGGGTCTCCAGGTTCAAGCGGTGGGAACAGGAAATTGGCGGCCGTGTCCACCGCATCACTTTAGATAATGGAGTGATGTCCAAATGTGCTGCTTGATGCCGCTCCAACTCTAATTAATGCCGTGCATGCGCTGTCTGTGTGTGTCGCAAACGAGGCAACTGTTAATTGGGGACGGCCTATTCACCACATGTCCTTACCATGGAAGGTTATTTTGCGCTTAATGCAAAGGAGAACGTGTCATGTTATTATCACTATATTACATTTTAGCTGATTTACTTTCCTGGAAACAACTTGTGCTACCGTCCGTTGTTTCACACATACTTATACAACACATGTATACATTGTGGATTATGTTGTGTCGTTCTGATAATCGCCAATTTGCATACGTGGCAGGAGGAGTGATTAAACAAAGTATATGACATGCCGACATTGCATTGGTGTTGTGCCGATACCAATATTTTGGTATCAGTACCAAAATGTATTTCGATAATTTGATCATTTTGCAAATAAAGGGGAACCACAAAAAAAATCATTATTGGCTTTATTTTAACAGAAAATCTTACGTTATGTTAAACATAAGTTTCTTATTGCACTCAAACAAGTTTAGAACACAGAAATTAAATTGTAATAAATAACATAGCGAACATACTAGACAATGTCTCTTTTAGTAGTAAGTAAACAAACAAAGACTTCTAATTAGTCTGCTGACGTATGAAGTAACAGAGTCATTCACGTGAAAATTAAAAAGGACAAGTGGTAGAAAATGGATTATTAATGTACTTGTTCATTTAATGTCAATATCTGGTTATTTTCTGTTTCAACATGTTCTATCTACACTTCTGTTAAAATATAATAATCACTTATTCTTCTGTTTGGATACTTTACATTAGTTTTGGATGATACAATAAATCTTGGTGTTGATCCGATACCAAGTAGTTACAGGGTCGTACATTCGTCAGACTTAAAGTCCTACTGTATATTCTGAGTTTATGAACATTCACAAAAATGACAAAAAACTTTGTGATACTAAAAATATCAATGCAATCAATGCTTGCCAACCTTGAGACCTCCGATTTCGGGGAGTGGGGTGGGGGCGTGGTTAAGAGGGGAGGAGTATATTTACAGCTAGAATTCACCAAGTCAAGTATTTCTTATATATATATATATATATATATATATATATATATGTCTTAATAAGGTTATCCAAAAAATAGTGCTCGATACCGTAGTAGAGCGCAATATATGTATGTGTGGGAAAAAAATCACAAGACTACTTCATCTCTACAGGCCTGTTTCATGAGGGGTTGCCTCAATCATCAGGAGATTTTAATGGGAGCATTCACATACCATGGTTTATATAGGGCACAGAGTGGGTGGGTACAGGCTGGCGTAGGGGCGTGGTGATTGGCTCATGTGTAACACATGAGTGTAACACATGAGCCAATCACCACGCCCCTACGCCAGCCTGTACCCACCCACTCTGTGCCCTATATAAACCATGGTATGTGAATGCTCCCATTAAAATCTCCTGATGATTGAGGCAACCCCTCATGAAACAGGCCTGTAGAGATGAAGTAGTCTTGTGATTTTTTTCCCACACATACATATATATATATATATATATATATATATATATATATATATAAATAAAAGAAAAATACTTGAATTTCAGTGTTCATTTATTTACACATATACACACACATAACACTCATCTACTCATTGTTGAGTTAAGGGTTGAATTGTCCATCCTTGGTCTATTCTCTGTCACTATTTTTCTAACCATGCTGAACACCCTCTCTGATGATGCATTCTGCTTCGTCTCCTTGTTGTGTGCGCAGTTGTGCACTGCACTCTCTAAAAGCCGTAGATGTTATTGTCACATATGCATGTACAGTAGATGGCAGTATTGTCCTGTTTAAGAGTGTCAAAACATTGCTGTTTACGGCAGACGAACTGCTTTACGGTAGACGAAAATGTGACTGCTGTTGTGTGTTGTTACCGCGCTGGGAGGACGTTAACGAAACTGCCTAACACTAAACCCACATAAGAAACCAAGAACTCGCCCTCAATCATTCTACAGTTATAACGTAATTGGGCAGGCACGCTGGTTTATATTGTGGGAAAGCGGACGTGAAAACAGGCTGTCGACACGTCACTCAGGTCCGCATGAATTTCGAGAGATTTTCTGGAGAAACTTTGTCCCGGGAGGTTTTCGGGTCTCCCGAAAAATCCGGGAGGGTTGGCAAGTATGATGTAATCATTGTAGTCGACTATGTACGGCAGTGGTATTGTTACAGTCGATATTTGCATAGATCCACCCATTTGTTTACATTCAGGAGCGCTAGCTTGCCGTTTGTAGTTAGCTATTATATCCTCCTATGATGTTTAGTAAAGCCTGTTTAGCTATTCCTTGTCGTGCAGGGATGATATTGTCACCATGGCGGCAAGGATTAGTGATTTAAAAGTAGTGCTAGCCGCTAGCTATCTAGGGCCGTTAGCCGCCTAGCTAGCTAGCTAGCTAGCAAGGACTCTGGAGTGCATTGCTTCACCTTTATCGTTAGTTTAAAAGCCAAAATACATACGTTCTTCCCCTTCCGTCACCACGCTGCGCATGTATCGGCTCATATTACCAGCGATGTCACCACGGAGCGCCACACGCCGCACGAAAATAAAAATAAGCAGTAGAGTGCCTTTTTTTTTACTTCATTAGTACCATGGTACTTTATTAATATTGGTAAACAGTACAACCATACAGTATGTTTTGCAGCCTCTAAATATTCCATGTATTCATTTAATACAGGCAGCTACAAATACATTTGGTGCTACCATTAACACAATATTGAAAAACGGGACTGTCTGTGTAAGTAGCTTGTAGTTACAACTCCGTACAATAGGTGGTGCTATGCAACATAGCACCACCTATTTTTATCAACACAAGTAGGGATGCGATGATTAATCAATTAATTTGATTATACAAAAAATATTCTGTTGCTTTGAATAATTGAGTGTAACTAATGAAAATATATAAAATATGGCCCGTATACAATGCCTGGAACTTTAACATATTCTCCCACAAATGATTGCCTTAAAACTGTATTATTGTCAGCATTATTTTGAGATAAAATTAAGCACTAATTTAATATTAATATCTACATACATTAAACAAACAATACAAATTAAATAGACTCTCAATCTCTGTTGGCAAAAATTGTACTTCCGTAAATATTGAACATCTTAAAATGTAGTTTTTCCGCAGTTGGAAAAATTGGATCGGGTGGCTTGTTTTGTTGTCTATTTTGTTCACTTTCCAACAAATTTGGCTTAGAGCACAAATCAATAATCTCAGTAAAAGTAAAATCATGTTATTTGGTAACAGTGGAAGAGAAAGTCAAACACAAATACAAATAGACGGAGTAGACATTGAAAGGGTAAAATAAAATACATTTTGGGTGTAATAATAGATGATAAAATTAACTGGAAATCTCATGTAGAAAAATATACAACATAACGTGGCAAGAAACACGTCAATAATGAATAAAGCAAAACATGTTCTGGACCAAAAATCACTTCATATTGTCTACTGCTCACGAGTGTTACATATCTGAGTTATTGTGTAGAAATATGGGAAATAACTACAAATGTGAACTTCATTCCCTAACTGTGTTACAAAAAAGATCATTTATAATAATACATAATGTTGGCTATAGAGAACATACAAACACTTTATTTATTGAATCACAAATATTGAAATTCAACGATTTGGTGCATTTGCAAACATCTAAAATGATGCACAAAGCGAACTATAACCTGCTAGCCAAGAATGTACAACAATTATTCTCAACAAAACAGAAATATTACCTTAGAGAAAAATGTAATTTAAAACATTTGTATGCACGTAAAACACTTAAAACCTTTAGCATATCTGTATGTGGAATAATTAAATGATGGAATTGATTAAAGAAATCCAACAAAGCACCAATACGATTCAGTTTAAGAGACTGTTCAAACTACAAGTGTTCACAAAGTACACAGAAAAAGAATTATGATGAACGTCTTGAACCCTTTTTTTTTGTTGAGATAAAGATTATTTATGTATTTAATATTTGTTTACTTATTATGGTATATTATTTATGTGTTCCCTGTTCTGTTACAGAGAACAAGGGAATGGGATAAAATTGCGATGGTATGAAAAAGGGTAGGATTTAATAAGATCAGCTTCTTCCTACTCCTTTGCGGACGTGCTGTAATGAAACAACTGGAAATATGTGATGCATTACATTGTAACGCATGCATGTTCCAGATAAACTGGAATTGAACTGAACTGAACTGAACAATATGTACAGATCAGTGTAAGTGTGCACTCATATAATTATGTTCAATGGGATCATGAGCATTGACTAATGAGCTAACTAGCCAGGGGCCTGGTGGCCAAGCATGTTTTATGTGCATTATGTCTTAATGATGCATCTTCTGCCTGTGGAGGCTGCAGATATCTACGGTATATAGATGTCAAAGATGACAAACTGTAACTGACTGCAGGTACTTTGTGCTCGTCATAAATCTTTTATTATGTGTTTGTTTTGTTGCGTGGATGAGGGATGGTTTCTTGATACTTCACCTCTCCCTAACAATACGTCTTGGGTAATGGAAGCCAGGTGTAAATCAGTTGATTTGGCTTGCTGCCACGGATGTGTCCAAAGAGGAGCGAACATGTCACTCGCATCTCACGTCATAGATCTTACAGGCTCCCCCCGTCCCTCAGAACGCTGCTAGTGTCTGCTGCGATACATTGTCATCTCCCATCACTTGGCCCCTCAAATAGGCCTGTCAAGACTATTTCCAACAGATCCAAAGCCCAGATGGCTGCAGTCAGCGGGGGCGAGAGAAGGGGAAGCCCACCTCCCTGCATGATGACTAGAATAGAGTTGGAAGACAGAACAAAAGTGATACTTCAGCATTCATTCATGTGCAGCTCAAACGGAGACAGAGAGAGATGTGGAGGAAAACATGTGAAATGGAGAGAAGAGGAATCTATTTTTACTGGGTTTGTGGATGAACCGAAGACCTTGCTCCATTGTGCATGTCAGCTTCCAGCCTGCTGGGCTGAAGTCCTCCAGTGACCAGTACCATAGGGCAGCAGTCACAACCAGTGTTGTCACACCAACATCTAGTCCTCTAGTCTTTTGCTTTGACATCCTCATCCACTTGTAGTCCCATTCCTTCAGCTCTGATCACAGGCTTCCCTTGCATTCATGTACAACATTGGACCGCAGGCCCACGATGCCCAAGTGCATTCTTCCAGAGAACAGAACCACAGGCTGGCAGAGCAGCTGAGGTCAACAATCTGGTCAAACATGGCAGACTGGGAGGGTGCTTTGAAATCAGACTCACCAGTAAACAACACAAAGCTGAGCGTCATTGATCATTTAAAAATCAGGAAAATATACAAAATCCCATCAGGACAAAACAATTCATTCCAGAAATTGAGAGATTTGAGAATGATGAGGGATGTAACAACATTAAAATCTCAAAGTAGGAAAGAGTCAAAGTATTAAAGGTTAATTGTGCAATCCATCCATCCTCTTCCGCTTATCCGAGGTCGGGTCGCGGGTGCAGCAGCCTAAGCAGGGAAGCCCAGACTTTCCTCTCCCCAGCCACTTCGTCCAGCTCTTCCCGGGGAATCCCGAGGCGTTCCCAGGCCAGCCGGGAGACATAGTCTTCCCAACGTGTCCGGGGTCTTCCCCGTGGCCTCCTACCGGTTGGACGTGCCCTAAACACGTCCCTAGGGAGGCGTTCGGGTGGCATCCTGACCAGATGCCCGAACCACCTCATCTGGCTCCTCTCGATGTAGAGGAGCAGTGGCTTTACTTTGAGCTCCCCCCCGGATGGCAGAGCTTCTCAACCTCTTTCTAAGGGAGAGACCTGCCACCCGGCGGAGGAAACTCATTTCCCGTGTACCCGTGATCTTGTCCTTTCGGTCATAACCCAAAGCTCATGACCATAGGTGAGGTTGGGAACGTAGATCGACCGGTAAATTGAGAGCTTTGCTTTCAGGCTCAGCAGCTCCTTCACCACAACGGATCGATACAGCGTCCGCATTGCTGAAGACGCCGCACCGATCCGCCTCGTGAACAAGACTCCTAGGTACTTGAACTCACTTGGGGCAGGGTCTCCTCCCCAACCCGGAGATGGCATTCCACCCTTTTCCGGGCGAGAACCATGGACTCTGTTAATTGTGCCTATCGTTCACAATACTTATGAGACAAAAATACAAAGGTTTTTGGTTTTTTTTGCTTTCTAACATAAACAAGGGGCAGCGCGATGGAACAGGGGTTAGTGCATGAGCCTCACAATACGAAGGTCCTGAATAGTCCTGAGTTCAATCCCGGGCTCGGGATCTTTCTGTGTGGAGTTTGCATGTTCTCCCCGTGACTGCGTGGGTTCCCTACGGGTACTCCGGCTTCCTCCCACCTCCTAAAACATGCACCTGGGGATAGGTTGATTGGCAACACTAAATGGTCCCTAGTGTGTGAATGTTGTCTGTCTATCTGTGTTGGCCTTGTGATGAGGTGGCGACTTGTCCAGGGTGTACCCCGCCTTCTGCCCGAATGCAGCTGAGATAGGCTCCAGCACCCCCCGCGACCCCGAGAAGGGACAAGCGGTAGAAAATGGATGGAACATAAACAAATTAGCTCGTTCTAGGTGGCTAGCAATGCAGCTAATGGGAGCAATCCGTTCTGCCTCTAAATCACTTTAAAATGCATCCAAAATCAGTCAACAATACTTCATTTAAGTTCCGTAACCCGTCTAATAATCAAACTGTAGTTGTTATTGTAAGAGCATAGTAACACATCGGCGTGCACGGTATTAGCCCTAAAAGCTAATGACGCAAAGTTAAAAGTCAACAAGTTAAAATCTCAACGACTGTCACACACACACTAGGTGTGGTGAAATTAACCTCTGCATTTGACCCATCCCCTTGTTTACCCCCAGGGAGGTAAGGGGAGCAGTGAGCAGCAGTGTGCGATGCGCTCGGGAATCATTTTTGGTGATTTAACTCCCAATTCCAACCCTTGATGCTGAGTGCCAAGCAGGGAGGAAATGGGTCCCATTTTTATAGTCTTTGGTATGACTCGGCCAGGGTTTGAACTCACGACCTCCCATTATCAGGGCGGACACTCTAACCACAATGCCACTGAGCTGGTCAAAGAGATAAGTTAGCTTCTACGCCAGCATGAAACATATTTGAGTTTGTAATACACAACACTGTGATAGAACACCAATCTGTACTGAGTGAAAAACATGAACAATCATATTACAGTATCTGTAAAGTATTATTTCATGTTTTGTTTGTACACAGCTAGCTAACTAGCGTATGTTGTCTGTCATGTTACACGCATGACGTGCTGCGTGTATCATGAGCAATAGTACAGTGACTCACTCGATGGACAGTTGTGTTTGGTCAGGCTGGCCGGGGACATTTCCTGTTGATTTGAGCTCTCCGCTAATTTGGCATAGCTTGGCTCAAAAGTTCCAGATTTGCAACGTGACCATGTCGCACTCTCTGGGATTCTGTCTGCTCCAACGTTTCAGCCTCTTCTTCGTGCTCACGTCTATATCCAGCAGTTCATCCTCAGTATATTCAGCGTCAAAAAGATAAGGTAGTGAATCCTCATGTGTCCAAAAATAGTCGTCTTTGTTGTTTGTTACCAAGTCTGCCATTATTAGAACACACTTGCGTGTTTGTTAGTGAAGGTATTAACACAAAGTAGATGCCTGAAGTCGAATGTTCGCTGCTATGGAAAAAGAAATAAATGCGCCACAGATAATTAAACTGACCAAAATACGGTAAATATTGTACATATTGTTATGAAGGTGTCTGTTACTACATATATATATATATATATATATATATATATATATATATATATATATATATATATATATATATATATATATATATATATATATATATGACCCATCAATCTTGATCACCACCTGGGAGGTGAGGGGAGCAGTGAGCAGCAGCGGTGGCCGCACCCGGGAATCATTTTTTGTGATTTAACCCCCAATTCCAACCCTTGATGCTGAGTGCCAAGCAGGGAGGTAATGGCTCCCATTTTTATAGTCTTTGGTATGACAGAGAATAATTTCGCCACACCTAGTGTGTGTGTGACAATCATTGGTACTTTATATATATATATATATATATATATATATATATATATATATATATATATTATACTTGCAGTGTATATATTGTACATACTGTATTACATATTGTTATGAAGGTGTCTGTTACTTACTACATTATATATATATATATATATATATATATATATATATATACACACTTGCAGTGTGTATATTGTACATATTACATATTGTTATGAAGGTGTCTGTTACTACATTATATATATATATATATATATATATATATATATATATATATATACTTGCAGTGTGTATATTGTACATATTACTTATTGTTATGAAGGTTTCTGTTACTACACGCAGTTGTGTGTGGGTGCTGTGATCTGTGTGGCAGTGAACAGCGGCAAGTTTGTGTTTAAATCGTTATTTAAATTATGCACACAAGTTAAAAGTGCAATTTTAACGTGTATGATGTAGATTTCTTTTTAAAAAAGAACAAAAGTTTTGGCAAGCAAATCAATTGTTTATTTTAAATATTTTACCTAAAATGCGTATTGAGCCTAGAAAGTGTGTTCTAATTAATCAAACAAACTAATCAACAGCTGTTAAAAAGAGTATGAAAGTACAAGCAATCGTAATCTGTTGCATGCTTCAGCATGAATGCAATTACTACTCAGGGACTCCTCGGGACCATGAAGAACATCTGTGACCAACATCAGTCAGATGGATGTGCTTTCATTAGCATGAAAAATCCAACTTCCAGGCAGCAGTACATCCAAATTCCTTTCACAGGGTAAAAGACCACCCACAAGATATAGAGCGAGGCCAAAAATGGCATATGATGTAACCAAATAGTTCCAGGTCCTCATGGTATTTACTTCTGGGGATAGGCAGTGAGGCTGAAGATGTGTTTTCAGCAACAGTATGAGTGAGTGCAGTATTAGAGACCAGAATAAATGGGGGAGGGAGTGAGAAAAAAAAATGAGGCGAGGCAGACAAGGGATCTCATTAACTCCTCTTTAATAAAGCCTAAGCCACTTGGGGACTCTTTCTTACCTTCATCCATCCGACCATACACATACACACACACACGCACACGCACACACACACACACACACACACACACACACACACACACACACACACACACACACACACACACACACACACACACACACACACACACACACACACACACACACACACACATCCAAGAGCATGTTATTACGCTAAACTGACTCTACTACGCCTTTTTTAATCTAACTCATCCAATGCAATTTATTCCAAATGGGCCACATGCTGAGCCGGTGGTTAGCATGTCGGCCTCGCAGTCAAGGGAGCGAGGGTTCAAGACTGTTGTGGCGTCTGCGTATGGCGTGTTGGAGAGTCTAAACGTGTACCGTATTTTCTGGACCGCAAGGCGCACCGGATTATAAGGCGCACTGTCGATGAGCGGGTCTATTTCGGTCTATTTTCATACAAAAAGCCCATTAAAGCAGTCATATATTTTTTTTCTAAATGTAAAAGACTTCCTTGTGGTCTACATAACATGTAATGGTGATTCTTTGGTCAAAATGTTGCATAGATGATGTTTTACAGATCATCTTCAAGTCACGTTCTGACAGTCGCTTCAGGATGCGCCGTTTTGTGGGCGGTCTTATTTACGTGCCTCCACTTCGACAGCGTCTTCTCCCCGTCATCTTTGTTGTAGCGGTGCAGCGTGCAAGGATGGGAATGGAAGAAGTGTCAAAAGATGGAGCTAACTGTTTTAATGACATTCAGACTTTACTTCAATCAATAACGGAGCAGCATCTCCTCATCCGTGGCTCATTAGTGCAGCAACAACGCCCGGAATGTGTCCCGTGAAAAACTGTCCGAGCGGAACTCTGTAATAACTAAAGTTCCTTGGGTGAATAATGTAAAAAAACTACGCTGGTATGTTTTAGTGCTTTCATGGCGAGTTTACTGACAGATGTAAGTAAGAACTTTACACTACTTTATATTAGAAATGGCAACAGCGGAGGATGCATGTCACATAAGAAGATAAAGAAAAAGAAGAAGCTTATAGACTACTCGGCAAGGACTACAAAGGCGGACACGCACACATTTTCAGGACATAAACAGATCTTAAATACACATCAGCAGGTACCAGAAGGTAAGAAAAGTTGGTTTTGCATAATATTGTGAAACAAAACGCCAGATAATTTCTGCTAATAGGTGCCATTTTGTGGTCCTTATACACACATCAAAGTAATACTTGTATCTCTGACTACGGTAGCCACAATGGGCCGAAAATCCATCAAGCGGTGCGGCTTCAAAGTCATACTAAAAAAAACATTTTGACAGATTTCTGAGCGCCGTGTTTAATGTTCTATATTTTCAATGGAACATTTAAAGTCTTAGTGTTGTTTACTGGCGTCATATTGCAGTCTACACGTATCTCTTATGTGTGACTACCATCTACTGGTCACACTTATCACTTCATCATGTACCAAATAAAATTGATTCGAGGTCGGTAAGCACAACCAGAATTATTGCGTACATTAGGTGCACCGGGTTAAAAGGCGCACTGTAGAGTTTTGAGAAAATGAAAGGATTTTAAGTGTGCCTTATAGTCCGAAAAATGCGGTACATTGGTGTGAATGGACGTTTGTCAATGCAAGTCCTGTGTCTGACTTACTGACCACCAGTCAACCTCTCACCCCACAGTCAGCTCCAACCCACTCCTGATCCTTATGACAGCCGTCTCAAAGACCAAAAAGGAAAAAGAAACCCATGATAAATATCGAAACTGCCGCTGGACTCAATTTCAGATTCTCTCTAGAACAGTGGTTCTTAACCTGGGTTCGATTGAACCCGAGGGGTTCGGTGAGTCGGCCTCAGGGGTTCGGTGGAGCCTCCACCACGGAGGTCAAGCCACACCTGACTCATCGTGTACATAAAAACTTCTCCCTATCGGCATATTATGGATACGGCAACAGCAGAAGTCAAACTGATTTGCAGGTGTGTAATTTGTTGTGAGTTCATGCACTGTGTTGGTTTTGTTCTTTGAACAAGGTGATGTTCATGCACGGTTCATTTTGTGCACCAGTAAAAAAATCATATAACTTTGTCTTGAATTTGAAAAAATGTATTTATTTTTTTTTCACTAAAGAAGGGTTCGGTGAATGCGCATATGGAACTGGTGGGGTTTGGTACCTCCAACAAGGTTAAGAACCACTGTTCTAGAATATGTTCTCAGGCATGAGCAGGCATTAGTTCCACGGAGAAGCAACACTAGGGATGCAACCATCACAGATTTTGACTGTACAGTCATAGTCTGTGTATTAATAACGGGTTCACAAATATTATACATTAATTTCACAACAAAATATGTATAAAATTATTGATTCATTCGAATTGATGTTATGTATTATTGTTGGAAATAACAGTGAAAAAATACCATTATATTACCAAATAACAAATATAAACAACACTTATTAATAGTTAATTATTAATGATTGTATTATTACCATTTTATGACAAATTGTTTATTTTAACCTAGTTATGCTGTGTTGATAGCTGGAATGCACATATTAGATCCCATGGTATAGGGCAGGGGTGCCCATTGGTCGATGGCGGAAGGTGTGTCAGTCCGTCGCCAGCCAGGCATTAAAAAAATAGACCTACAAATTATCGATCATTAATCTTCACCAAGACGTCACTTGATTGACATTCACAGCACCCGAGGGTCTTGTGAGATGACGCTGGCTGCTGCCAGATCATTATTAAGAAAAAATGACCGACGGGAAGGCGAGAAACACTTTTTATTTCAACCGACTCTTGCGCCTTACCTGCCGTCAAAACTCTAGAGACCGACTGCACAGTTCCTGTCTTCATAATAAAAGCCCTGCTTCATCCTGCCTGCGCTAACAAAATAAGAGTCTCAGGAAACTAGCGCACACAAGCTACGGAGTTTGCCGCCAATGTATTTCTTGTCAAGTGTATAAAAAGGACTATGGAAGCTGGACAAACAAAAAGCAAGCACTTGCATGTGGTATTGGACAGAAAGGAGGACTTTTTTTCTCCTCCATTTGAAATTGTGGACGTTATCACTACGGTCTGATTCCAATCAATGCAAGTCATCAGAATCAGGTCATACACCAACTTATATTCTTGTCTTCATGAAAGAAAGGAATGTTAAACATGCTTGTATTATCATTAAACACCTTTAACTTGTTAACAAAAACCTCTCTTTCATAAATAAATCAATATATATGACTTAGGTAGATCCCCTCCACTTGGTCAATTGAAAAGTAGCTCGCCTGCAGAAAAAGTGTGGGCACACCTGGTATAGTGTTATTATTCTACAAGCTCCTGATGTCATGTTGGTGTTTTACACTTGCTTTATTTACTTAAAAACATAAAAT